>NW_010329388.1:26660-93174 GCF_000700745.2 Antrostomus carolinensis | reverse complement strand
CAGCTGTGCTTGGGAACAGCTCTGAAGGGAGCACTGGAAAGTGTTCAGAAGAGCCAAAGGGGAAAGCAGAGCTCGTCTGGTGAAGGGCACTATGCACAGTTGCTGAGAGAAGTACTGTTTGCTGAACTCACTTTGATATGATTCCAAATGCCTGCGCTAAGGGAAATAAACATGAAGATCACATGCACTTCACTTCCCACCAAGTATTACTTGCTTGTGTCACCTATCTTTTTACAAGGTTTAGTGATGTCCTTGAACTCCATATACATGAACACACACACATCCCCTTACCCCGTCTGAACTGCATTGAGACACCTTATTCTGTGCAAGCTCATTGTGTAGTCTCTGCATTTAGGAGCAGACAATCCCATCATAAATTCCTATTATACCATGACAGCAGCATTCTGATCTCATTTAAATTACAGAATCACTTCCTGTTTTGAAAGAAAAGTGTAAAGTAGATTGTTCTGGAGGTGGATTTGTCTGGTTCAGGTTGTTAAAACCACAGCTTTGAGAGTGGGCTGCTGAAACCCACTTCCAGGCAGCTCCAGTTGACTACAGCGTACTGTTGGCCCAAGTTCTGGCCTCATGGGAAGCTCCTTTTCCCTATCCCTCTTAGGCTTGAATTGAAAATACTAATGACCCCAAGTGCCTGTCCCAGACCTAAGTTCTGCTTAGTGTAGTAACAGGTGTGCCTACACTGTAAAGAGGTATAAATTAAGAATTGAATAATGGATGGAAAATTTGGCCAAGATCTCATAGTTAGTCACAGGATGAGTACTTAAGATGCTAGATTTGATTCAGGAGAAAACAGGATACTGAATGACTAGACAAAAAATTTACGCCTACTCCCTGTGAAGACAGTAAATCTAGTCCTAAAAATGGGAGTCAAAATCCACTCAAACATTCTTCCAGCAGAGTGATTAGTATATTTTCTTTAATATGATGAGTTAAGAAATATGTCCTGGACTGGTAAGGGGAATATTGAAGGTTGAAATAAAAAAATAGAACCTGTTCGAGCCACCTTAGAGGATTTGGGCCAATGGAAAAGTTACTTTGTGTTTATTCAAGGATAAGAACATACAAGAGCTATTTCCACATCATAGCTACCTTGTGGCAAATTATTCACTGACACAAAATATAGGTTCTCTAGTGCTGTTTTCATCATTGCCAAGATTTAGTGAAATCCATTAGCTCTTTAATGGAGACTGAAATACTATAGAACTTGTTGGTTTCAGTTTGGCCCTACAAGACTTATGCTCTGTAGCTTGAATTCATGGTCCAGATTGTCAATGGCATTTGAGGGACACAGATCATCAAGGCGATGGTTCCTTTCACAAAGTCTTTGCTATTGTCTCACCAGTCTTTCATAAATAGGTTCCTCAGTGCCACATAGCATAAACCTGTAGATGCAAACTATATCTATATATCTGTATCAGCAATAAATTCTTGATGAAAAAGGGATTAAAATTCTGACTGGGAGAGCAAGGCTCCCTTGACTGACAAAAAAAAATAGAGAAGGAATTTGTTGAATAATTTCATTTCAGTGTTGTTTTATCTTTTCTTTTTTAACTTTCAGTCCTGTGTATTTTATTGGTATTTCACCTTTGGTTACCTAAGGGAACACAGTCCCCCATGTTCAACCCCCCAAAAAAGGAAACACTGTCTAGATTCAGTCTTTAATATTTGGAGTCCTGTCATGACCATGAAAAACGAGGCAGAGAGGGTAGCAGTGTCATCCTAACTAGGGCTAGTAGATGGCTTCAGGTGACATCACATCATTCATATATGGGACATGAAGTCAGAAAGCAGTTCAAAAAGCAATGTTGCAGATGGGTGTGTTGTCACAATGCCACAGGCAAGAACTGGTCACTGATTTAAAGCTGCATATGCCAACCCTGTATTGCTGTCTTGGGAAATAAAAAGATGAACACTATAACATGACAGAAGAGGAGGAGGCATGTTTCCCACAGCCATTTTACAACCAGCTAGGTGGAAACAATGCAGCAGCAAGGACTGAGGGGAGATGAGAGCTAAAGTGTTTCAGATTATCCTATAGAGAGCAAATGTGTTTGAATATATTGTTCACACTGCTTCATATGAAAGTTTAATGTCTTGAGGGCACCAGCTCTGTACAACTCTGCAACTCACTGCAATCAACCCACAAGCAATGGCTACGTGAAAGATCTTGAAAAGTTTCTTGGCATCTCCAATGGATGTGTTGCAAAGCAATGACCCATTTTTCATACACTGGTTTGCATTTGATAACCATGAAGCCCTACAGTGTACAGAGGAAAAAGAAATGAGGTTGCCTGAGCTGAAAGAAATGGTTTTGTGAACCAAACCATTCTGAGGTTTTATATCTTGATTGCTTCCCTCTGAAAAAGTCTGCCAAGTCTAAAATAATTTCCATAATAGCGTACATTGCTGATACAAAACAGATAGAAAATGCAGCATTTCTTTTCAACTTGCACCTACAACACATCAAATTTCTTTCAGGATATAACTAGAACCCATTTATCAGTGAAGGAAAGTGCCTGTCTGGGGTTCTTCCTATCAGCACCAAAGGTAGAGAGAAGCTTTCTAATGAGCCATTCAGTATAAGCACTTTGAAACTACCCATTAACTGACAGATTTCACCTGCAACAGACCTGAATAAATTCTCAACTAGGTTTTTTTAAAACAAATTTTTTTTTTATTTCCCCCAGTTCTAAATGGATTTTAGTGGCATCTCTTGACTCTTGTTGGCAGGAATGGAGATATTTACCATCTGTTCAAATGCACATTGGCCATGGTAAACAATTCAGACAATTCCCCAAGCAACAGGCATAGGGAGGCAACCAATAATAGATGCTGTCTTTTCACGCAGCTTGGGTGCAGGCAGAGGACAACACATTCAGGTGGGTTGTTGGCACTGAAGTGAACTCATGAACAGAACATCTCTCTAGGGTGCTTCCAGCAGAAATGAAGTTATGAAAGTATGAATGGTCAGATCAGAAGATATTTGGCTTTGGCTAAAACAATAGTATTTTGTTTGTTTTAATATGCATGGTGCCCCAACACATCCTTCTGGAGAGGTATAGCGTGAAAGAAAAAGGAAAGGAGATAGTTGCATGGAAATGAACTTCAGCTTAGAAGCTGCAAGGTCATATTAGAGCAGCTTTTAGTACTAAGCTTAATATACTTTGCTCAGAGACAGCTGCAAGGAAACATATCAACTCTTACATGTATTTAGCTAAACCTGCTCCTTTCTGTAGTCTTCTAGCTATAGACTTTGTCTACGAAGGGAGGGTGCGTTTTGGTTCCACTCCCAGCAATCAGCTTCTAGACAAACCTGTCACAGTTGGAGGATCTGAATCAGGATTTGCTTGTAAAGATGCCCATGCTGTTAAGAATTGCATTTGCAAGTAAGTGCAGGTGGAGAATTTAGAAGGTTGCTGCTGGGAGGAGTGAACATCTCTCAGTGGTATCTCTCTTTCAGGAAGGAGGACTGAAGGCTGCACCTTTTGTCTAGCACCATCTCAGATTAAGTCTCTGCCACTCATTGCATATTTGCTGTATATTTTGCAGAATTTTCCAGCTGGAGTCACACAGTACTTTTGTTCCCCATAGCATGAAAGCATGACATCTTACTGCTTTTCCCTGGAGCAAAGTAACACATTCATTTTTAATTGTTGACCGCTATGTCAGAAATCCTATTTCCCAGAGTTTAATTGTTTTGCATGATGTTTAATTCATAGCTTCCCTACAGAAATCAGCTGTTAACCTTTAAAAAAAAAATAATGTATTATTTAGTATTTATTTATTATTTAGCAATAACATTTTTTAATTGTACAGGATGATATAATTTATTTATATTTTCACTATAAAATTCCATGTCCCCATGCTCCCTCTTTCCCAACCCCCTTTCTTTTCCTTGCAATTATGAAGAGCAATAGGGGTTATAGAAATGCTACCATAAAGGTTTCAAGAACAAGTTTTAGAAATAAGATGGCTCTTATGCAGGACAACTTGAAGACACATTTAAGTCCTCCTGAAAACCCTAAGCCAATGCTTAAGAGCTTTTTGAAATTAGGGCTTAGGGAAATACACTTTTCTTTCTTTCTGAATTTACTTTCTTCCATGTTCTTGCAAATGAGCTGTGCTGCAGAAAAGTTTGGTGGAATGGCAAATCTCAAGCCAAAGTTATAGAGGGTTCATTATAAGCAAGAATTCAGAGTTCAGAATTTCTGCCAGAGACCTGATGTGACGAGCGATACCCATCCAGCCAGGAGACTGTGCCATCCAGAATATGTCTAGCTGAATTTCACGCACAGCAAAGTGCTCTTGGAATTGTTCCAGAACAATTGGATACCAGGGAGCTGCAAATAAGTGCTAAGGAATGAGGAAGCACAGCGCTTGCACAGATAACATCCGTGCTTCTGGCTGCTCAGAATCGCTTCTCCACTTTGGCTACCATGACAAAATCTCCATCTTCTCTTTCCAGTTACTAACCGATGCAGAGCAAGATGAAAGGATTAGGTGGTGGGAGATATTTTGTAGTATGCACCAGGTGCTAAAGCTCCTTACCACATGTGGACTAGGAGACATTTATGTATATGGAAAAAGTCAACTTTCTTCGTCTTTTTTTTTTTTTTTTTTTTTTTTTAAGGGGAAAGTATGACTGAGTAAATAATGAAATAAGCGCAGAAAGGTGCTGATTGATAGGGCTGTTGGCCTAGTGTTAGTGTTTGGTCCAGCATCAGTCTGGAAAAGTACCAGAGCAAAGATTTACTTTTTTTTAAGTGTGGAGGAAAACCCAACTTGGGAAAACCCAAGTCAGTACTGAAAAATGTTGCTGCACCTTGGTCTGCTTTGCAGCTCCATTTAATTTGATGGAAACCTGACACCTAAAGCAAACCTATTTTCCTCCTTTTCTGAGGCACGTGGTAGACTCAAGAAAGCAAGACAGGATGGGTTTTTCATTGTAAGCAGAACAACACTTCCTCTCCTAATTTTTAACATAAACCTTGGCAGAGTTAAAGACTGGATGGCTAAAGCAATTACAGGAAAATTTGAATTTGGTAGGAAACAGAAAAAAACCCCCAACAACTACTACAACGACAAACTTGCTCATTTCTAGGAGATAGGATATTTGATACAGCTTCTGCTCTTTCAAGAACTACTTAAAAGCATTTTTGACTACTTTTCTCTGGAAAATATTTCAATCAGCATATATCAAAAAAGCCTTTCTTCTCTCTTTCATTTTCTTCCTTCTTCCTTCTACCACACTGTAAGTTCTACTGCAAAAGAAAGAGGAGAAATAAACCCCAACCATATAGCACAAATGAGTCTCACTTCAACCAAATATTGCCATAAGTAATTATACTTCTCTCTGTTCTTGTTTCAGACATACTGATGTTACGAATGAATTAGCCAAGGAACATAATGCTTCACTGCCAACTGAGAGCTAATCCTTGAAGTTTAGTGCTATTACACGTAACATATTGCAGTTGGACCTCAAACCAAGACGTGCAGAAGAGTTGATACCACTGAAGGAGCCAGATTTCTTGTCAAGAGTCTCACAATTCCTTCGTTCCAAGGAAATTTGAATGAAGAAACATTCAGTTTGGAGATTTGCCTATTCTACTTGGAAAAAAAGTTAAGAAATGGGTTGGGGAAAGCAGACAGAGCTAGAAAACATTGCAAAGAGAAATTATAATTTTTTACTCAAAATTCAAGTTTATAGATTTTTCCATGGGACCTTTTGACAGTTGTCTACTCATCCACTTTGGGAGATTTCTTCTGGACTTTACACCTGAAGTTCTTTCTAATCTGTCTCTTGGCCAGTACAGGACAGGGAGTTTGTCTTGCTTGAATAGTCTAGATGTGCTTGCAGTTTCCAGCAGATTCCTTTCATGACTGTTGACCTGTGGTTTATGGTGCTGCAGCGCATGCATAACAGTGATTCTCTTTTAGACTGTAGTTTAGTAAGGTGCTGAGCACTGACATAGGTTTTGGGTGTGCCATCACTCCCAAATCACTAGGTCTATGCTACTTCATTTTAAGCAGCCATTGGGACTGCTAAGGAAGGACCCTAATTGCAGGGTATCATCACAGCATGAACCTGAAGCGCCCTGTAGTACCCTTAGCTGACTTAATTCTTGATTTAGATGCCTCCATTAGATACAAAGAGGAGCTTGGCAGGGATGTAGACAATGAAGCTAGCAGAGAGACAACATCGGAGTGGAGAACTTCAACTGAATCGTTTGCATCTGCAGAGGGAACATGGAAGGAGAAAGGGACCTGGCATCACAGTCTCAGTTCGACAACCCAGTTCAGGGGCTCTTGGGATTGTGCATATGGTCACTGTGGAGATCTGTGGATAGCAGTAGTTTTGTTTTAAAACTGGGAATGGGAACAGTTTCATACAAAGAGCCACAGAAAATATCAGTATCCATCTGATGACAATTCATGGTCAGAGAAAAGGCCAGTGTTTGCTGCATGAGCTGTCTGTGGTTGCTGCTCTTACCTTCTTCTTCTACCTATTGCAGGATGTCAGGATGTACCTTAAACACCCACAGTCTGTATGAGTAGTGCTTATAGTTATATACTTATTAAATGATTGCGTGCATTTGTACTCAGACTATTAAAAACCCATTACTTCCCTGAGGCCATAGGAAATGGTTTTAAATTGTCAAGCTTTTCTACAGGGAACTGAGGGACAAAAAGTACTAAAGGAATGTACTTTGCTTGCACAGATCAATGTGGTGCAATAACTGGGAAGATGAACCAAGCTTCAAACATTACAAATGTGATTGGATGAAAGCTTAACATGACATTGAGTAATTATCACTACAAAAGTCTCCTGAATCACCTTAAGAAATAAAAAACCAAGCAAAAATCCTGTCAGTAAATCACAGAAGAGAAATGACAGTGTTTGCACTTGGAACCTAAGTCTGGATAATATAATTGCACAGTAGTGACTGAAACTTGGAATTTGGCCTTCTCTTTTTCAATACATTGGAGAGGTGTAGGTGAAAAGTCTGGGCGGGGGGGAGATATCAAGAGGCTTTGAAAATTATTTTTCCACTAAAGTTTTCATAAGGATTTTTTCTTCATCAGTAACTTTGTTTCTCTGTCAGGGAAAAAAGTATTCCAAAACTGACAATTCCTGTTTGGGAAGGGAACAATGAAGAAAAGAGAAACAAACAATCTTTCAAACAAGATTAAAAAATAGCCATTAAAGTTCCTACCAGGTTCAGAAGCTGGTGCTTGGTTGAACTATGGCACAAACACTATGCAGTGAGCAATGACGTTTAACTACATTTTCAAGGCAATGAGTTAATTTTTCGTCCCAACACAGTCAGGCACAATGTGCAGGTTTACTGAGTCTTCTCTTTTTTTTTTTTTAAGTGAATTTTTATTAGGCTGAAAATAAATACTAATGAAGACAAATGTTTCCTTTTCTGAAGCACTGAGCCACTTACAGAAATAATTTTTTGGGGGAGGAGTAGGAAAGGAGCTTATATCTCAGACTTCTGTAATTGTCTTGCTTGAACAGATGGAAGTTCAGCCACTTGTGATTAAATCACTAAAATGAATGGACATCACTGAAATGGTGGTCAGTCATTTGCTTAATTCCAAGTGAAGAAAATTAACAATGGTTAACAATGGAGGTGGATTTCCTGAAAAGGAACAAAAACAACCTTTCCCCATAACTCCATTCATTGCAGGCTGTATTTCCACATCACATCCGTTCACGGATAGGGAGTTATGATTCTCCATTTCCATTTGGGATGCATTCAGGAGCCACCTAGTATCCAGAATTACTTAATCTCCCTTGGCATCTAAATTGCCACCAGAAGTTATGCATATAGAAAGTCTTTCTTTATATGTTACAGCTACCTAATGCAGAGCTGTACAGGTGAGACCTCTCAAACAGATTTCTCTAAATACTCCTAATGTATGGGAACTTCAGCAATGGGACCCTGAACATATTTGTATGCTCAGTGTGGAAAGCATGTTCTTGGTTTTGGGAGACATCGGTAGCTGCACAAATCTACTTGGGATCTAGAAGTACTGGGTTCAGGTCCCTGTCTTAGAGTGGGGTCTGAAACACACAGTCTGAAAGTGTCTCATTCTCTTTGTTCTTAACTAATGTCAGTTACTTCAGGTCTTGTCTGAGAAAGCTGACTACACATCCACTGTCCCCGGGTGTTGAAGAATGCAGCTACTTTGCGAAACAGAAAAATGTTCTGTTTTTTTTTTTTTTTAATTAAATAAGTCAAATCAATAAAATATTATCCACTCATCAGATCTTCAATCAGCTTCTCAGTGCTCCATTTCTAATTAATTGCCATCTGGTGCAGCCCCTTCCTCCCAAAGCAAGGGTGAATATTCTTCTGGAGCAGACACACACAGCAGTGCTACTCATATGCTAACCGCTTCTGACTGGTGATCCTAGGGAGCCTGATTGTTTGAGGCAAATCGCCTCCCTAGGGACTGCATGATTTATTCCCTGCATTTGGGTTGCAAGATTTTTTGTAGGGGGAAAAAAAATGCTTCTGTGTCATTTATAATGGATCTCACTCCAATAAACAGCCATCTTCTGGCATAATATGGCTGTGGCTTATCAAATAATAAAACCTTGTCACTTTAAATTGCTGGGAATGGGACCAATCCAGCCAACTTTGATTCCCTTGTCCACTTTGTCATGCCATGAAATTTGCAGTGGTTTGTGTGCCTGTAGGAGTCACGGCTGTCAGTGGGGAAGAGCCTTTGCGTGCCACAGGGAAGCTGCAGAGACAAGTGGGTGTGATTTCTCAGATTCTGATCCTTAATACGCTCTCCAGTTTTAAGTGTTACCTAGTGTTCATTACGGACGATCAGAAAGCCATATGGCCTAACAAATGTAATACGTAGTTCGGCATATTGGCAGAATGACTCCTTGTTAATTCTGTCTCCTCTTCCACCCTCTGCCTGGTGGAGAGGATAGTGAGGAGGCTGGTTTTACCATGCTGAAGAGATGACAGACTTGATAACTTTAGTATGGAGCATTTCCAGAGCTTAACAATGAATGGCAGAAGCTTTCTAAGGGGAGGAAAAAAATAGGCACAGATTTTCAAATGCATCAGCAGGTCACGAAAATGTGCTGATTAGCCATTTATATATTTGACTTGGGACAGTTGGGACTTGGGAGATCTGAATTTAATTTCTGCCCCTGCAACATTTTCCCTGTATGACCTTGGCATGCCCTTTAATCAGTCTGTGCTTGGATTCTCCTACTTTCTCCCTAGGATAGGAAGTGGGTCTCGGTACACGTGTTTATATAGAGAAGACCAGATCTTGCACAAAACCTCTGAGAGTATTTCACAATAGTGTGACATGCTGGGCCTTTTATGGTCACTAGTATTTCCTCATTGGAGACCTTGTTATTCTTTCTATGTCTTTTCCTTGTCTTTGATAATTAATGAATAAGGCCTGTGTTATCAATTGTGGAAACTTCAGAAAATTCAGATAACATTTCAAGATGGATGCTTTCTCAGACATCTAGAGTTAATGAGAGAAGGTTATCTAATGACTCAGAGGGGACTGGGGCCATCCAGTGGTGCTGGACTGGTCTGGCCTAGGGGCTGGCTTCTTCCCATGACAAGGTTTGTCCTGCAGCCTTCCTGTCATCACGTCCCACTATCCATCACCAGGTATAGCCTTGAACCTCTGATGCCTGTGACCCAAGGTGATGGAGTGCCCAAAAATCTTTTCCTCTGGCATTTTCAAAATTCCAACTTTCAGATTCATTGGCAAATTTGAGGAATTATTTTCTTCAACATATATTATTTTATGCCATTATTCTTGGCATGTGAAATGAAAAGCTGCTCTAATTTGGGGATATTCTTGCTCTACTGAAACCACTGTGTTCATCTCTACCGTCAAGCCCGGGGCTTGAACGTATACTCTCCAGAACCACCAAGTGCCAGCAGGAGTGCACCTCTTACACGCTGCTGTATTTCCTCAGCAGCAGCACAGATGAGTAAATTTGAGCAAATGGCTTATTTGAAACAGAGCCCATAGAAAGGAATACAAATTACATCAGCAACAGTAAACTACTGTTGCAAATAACAGCAGCTAAGTCTTAAAGCAAAGGTTGGCTGTGTCTATATAGAGGCAATACTTAGTGTCTGTGTGATGTACAAGGCAGCTTATCTCTTTGAGAGCAGGAGACTATAAAAATACAATTGCCAAAACGCAAGAAAATTGAAGCTGATTGCCATAGCAACAAAAGAATTACATTGATGAAACAGAAGCACATAAAATCCTTGTATGCTACATTAAGGACAAAGCAATCAAAAGTAAACAAGAGTGAACTGGAATTTGCTTGGCTAAAGCTGGAAATGACAAATGTTTCCAGCTGATGGAGGCAGAAATGAGCCCAAAAAACATGAAGGGGCAGTGCTGCGGAGCTGGGGATATATCCCCCATTTCCTCTGGGAGCAGGACCCGAGGGACCTGGCACTGTAAGTACATGCATTTCTCAGGCTTTGAAGGCAGTTGGTGGAAGCAAATTCCTGATCAGATGGTCAGCAATGTCAAATGGTTTGCATCTGTGCATTTTGCACTGGTCTACTTTACTTTATCAATGAGACTACCTGGTTCCTGTCACCTACTGAAATTCTCCCTTCCAGCTGGGTGAAAGAAGCTGCTACTATAAAAAGGAGTTTTGTTTATTCTTTCTTGAAGCTTTTTACTCAGACAGACAGATACTTGGCCATGAAAAAACATATTCCCTCCTCTGTGGGACTACACTTTTGCCCTTTCAGGGCTGCCTGGCATGATGAGACTGAATACACTGCAGCAGAGCCAGCAAGTTTCCAGAGTGAACTGATGAAACCACAACTTCAAACCTATACAGAAATCCATCAGTTTTCTAATGTGAGGGGTGAGGACGGTTGAAGACCCAGACCTCAACACCTCCCACAGCATCCAAACTGTAGTGGCAGATGCAGTGCAGTTGCTGTGCTTCTTTGTCAGGCTCCACATCCCTCTTTGGGGATGGAATATTGCATACCTATGGGCAACTACTTTCACCTGCTGAATCATTCCCACAGTCAGTTGGTTGGATTAATCTGCCTATGGCATAAGCAGCATAAATCTCAGCAGTGTTACTCCTCCAGAAAAGGAGGATGCTTCTGTGTGCATCCCTGTCCATGTGAGCTCAAGCACAGCTATCCTGGGTCTTTGGAGAAGGGGCTCATGTTATCCAAGTTAAAAGTATCTGAAATGTCTATACACCATGGCTTGATCTGGGAAACTAAAGAAAATAGCAGTTGTTAAATGAAAGATCTTTCCTGAATGCAGCTATAATTAACATCTTACTATTTCTTATCATAACAAAGCCTTGAAGTCAGTCCAAATGTTGTAGTTAAGCACAATGAAAGTATTCCAAGTGGTGGACTGACATGTCCTTAAGATACAGGAACATTTAATCTACTAGATCATAGACTGCAATAATGACCAATCCTTTCAAAGTTTCCACAAAAAAATTCTTAAGACTAAAATAAAGTTGACAGTTCCTTTAATTAAACTCATCTTCCTTTCAAAGGAAGTGACAAAAAGAGTTAAGGAAGATTAATTAAGATTTAAATGCACAGAAATGACTCAAGGCATATTTAAGTAAGACTTAAATTAGTCTTTCATTTGGACACGGGAGAATCCATTAACAATAATGAAATGGAGATAGCCAGATCTTAAATCCTTTGCTCGAAGCACTGCTTGGAAGCTATTTCCCAAGTCCTACCCATCTCCCAGATCTTGGGCCAATCCTGATTATTGTTTCTTTAATATTTCTGTCATCCTTTTTTTTCAGTTATGTTCTTTTATTTCTGTTGTACTTTAACAAAACTCTTAGCCTTAGTCCTATTTGGATTTACATGCTTTCTTACCTGACAACTTATTCTCCTTTGAAGGACCTTAAATACAAAGATAATTTCATCCTCTGGGTTTGGCACTGCTTAGGCTTTTAGGCAACATTAGTTCTGACTGAAATCTTGCTCTCCATCTGGTAAACAAAAGACATTCACGAAGACCCTGGCTCTCTGGTGCTCCCTAAAAACCTGGTGCTTAATAGAAAACTGCATAGTGCAGCAGCACCAGCTCCTGCATAGAGGTGGCACTAAGTTATGATGAGAAAAACATAGATAACAATTCTCCTGGTTTGCACTGAAGTAAAGGTTTGCAGCATCTTGCCATGCGCAGATGGGCATGAAAGTCATCCCGGTCACCATGGTAATAAGATAATCAAAACCAACCCTTGAATATTTAACTCTGGATGATGAATGGCAGAGACAGAAAGTGTCAGGGCACAGGCAGAGAAAGAAAGGGTTGCATGGGAAGACATCTGTGTAGGAGACTGAAGTTACATCTACTGAGCACAGGCAGGCTCCCAGGTGCTTCCTTCCCCCAAGTAAACAAAAAATAAATCATTTCAGTAAGAGATTCCTACTAACGCAGGAGGATGATGTTAGGAGCTTCCCTCAGCCCACCATGGGATCACTCCTACACCTGGCAAATGCGTGAACCTGCATCCAAGGTGGCTGCAGTGGGGTCTCCTTGCCTTCTCCAGGTGCCCCCCAGGTTTCTGTCATTGCTATCTTCACCTCTGCAGTCCCTTTTCTCCTAATCTCTGCCTTAAATCTGCCTTGCTACAGCATAAACCCACAATTCCCAGTTGTGTCTAGTGTGGGTATTGTGAGGGGACTACTCCCTGCCTCTTTAAAGGACAACTGCTGTTACAATGTGCCTCTCTATCTTCTCTTCTTCAGACTAAAAACTCCAGCTCATCCAGTCTTTCTGTAGGGTCATGTTGTGTAGACCTTTCATCACTCTTGTCACTCTCATTTATTTTCCTTCTCTCACAAGAAACGTATCCTCCTTTCCAGGTTTACACTTGCTATAAAAGGGCTCCTCTGGCATTTGTCTTCTGTACATTGTATCTTCTGGCTCTCATTGATTTTTATTTTTTTTATCTCCACCAAACCAGACTGTAAAAACAGTGGGGCAGGAGGGGAATTAACTCCTATTCAGTTTTGTTAGGGTTGCAAATTGGATACATCCATTTCTCTAAGCAGGAAAACTAACAAAATGCCAATACTCTGAGGAGCACGCATAGCAAAACTGTGCAACGAGAAAATTTGTAAACCTAGTTTCTCTCTGTGGGTGGCTAAATGGCTGTGTAAAGCCATTTAGCATCACACATACAGTTGAAGAAATAGAATAATAAAAGACAGAAAGCAGCATCTTCCTATTAAAGAAGCCTTTTTTTTAATCCAAATTTACTGGATTGCTGATTTAGGATTGCAGGGCTGAAGCTGTTTATGAAGGGGAAAAGGGCTTCATTTGAGCTTATAATTGCATTAACATGCACTTGTGAATACACACTCAAGGCAGTGCTGCATGTCCCTTGAATTGCTGCTCCTGTTGGCCAGAGTCCAAATATACTTCTCCTGTGGAGAAGGAGACAAATGGGTGCTATTTTCATGGTTAATGATCACAAGCATTAGCAGGCACGGCAGCAGAGGTGGGGAAGGAAATATGATGAAGAACCTGGTTAGGAAATAAAGTCCACTGTCCTCCTTTGTGCACAGCAAGCTGGAGGGGTGCTACATTTATCCGTGCTGCTTCTGCTTGGGAACCAGAGTTCTTTTTATTGTAGGTGTTCCTAAATTTAAGTAATAGATGTACTGCAGGTGTCTGCAAAGGCCTGGAGGCATCCTAAGGGTTGTTGGGTTTTAGTACCTTGGGTCGGGGTAACATCAGGTCACAGCAGTAGAGAAGGATCATTTATTCTGCTAAACTCCATCCTGCCTTAATTGCTCTTTCCTACTAAATCCCAGAGCAGTTCTTTGAAAACTTAGATATTGCTGCAGTAAGCTGCTGTGACAGCAGCGTGAATAGACCTGTATGCTCCTCATCTTGCAACACAGAGCCAGGAGACCTTCCCACATGATCTGGTGTGACTTCCCGATCTCACAAGAAGACATAGACAGAGCTGCAGCTGGGATTTGCATTTCAGGCAGCTTGCAGATGACTCTGCCATGAAACATCCGCAGGACAGAAGTCACAATCTGCCTTGCAGCTTGATAAATCAAGAAGAAGAATTTATTTATTTTTGCTTCATTGATGCCCTACCCCATCATGATGGAACTAAGACTTACATGTTCTGCTTTGCTTTTTAATGCCCCGTGCTGGAGTCTGGGAGAATAAATGCATAGCAAAGCACAAGAGATAAGAAACTATTTCCCCTAAGCTATGAAACATCCTTCTTTGGACCTTTAAGCTGATTTCAACTCAGACAGGAAAAAAAATTAAAATGGTTAAAAGTCTTCATATAGTGCAATCCTCATGTATAATCTAGTAAAAAATAAAGTACTTCTAGATATGTCCAGCTTCCAGGACACAGCCACAACCACACTCTGCTTTTCCGCCTGGCACAGTTCAGTGCCCTGCTGCAGCTATGGGCGAGCTGTCCATGCTTCCCTGGTGCTATCCTTGGCTTGCAATTAACCTCTTCCCACAACAGAAAGACCTTGGATTCAAAGTAGTTTGTATTCAAAGAGCAGTGTGGTTCAGGCTCAGGTCTGAGATTGCAGAAGTAGTAGTTGCTGATTTAGAGCTGTCTGGGTTGACACATCCTTTTTCCAAATGGGGCAGACAGCACATGTCCTCCAGTTAAAACATACCTTTTTTATGGTATGGCTCCTTTCAGTTTGGCTTTTACATTCAAAAATCTTTGATATTTATTCTAGAGCTAAAGGAAACCTCCAGATTTGTAATGAGGTAGAATCATCTTCCAGACAACTCAATATACCCTATCCTACACCAGTGGGTTTTTTATTTGTCCTCCTCTTCAGCATCTCAGGAATTCCCTTTTGGAGTCTGAAGCAGAAATCAAATCCACAGACAATATTGGCAGTCTGCCATTTGAAAAAAAAAAATAACATTTAAGGGTTAAGAGAAGGGTATCAGGAAGGATGCGGTTTTTGGATCGGAAATAAAAGCAATGTGCCTATTTGTTGACAGTCCTTTGCATCTACCAGCACCATTGCAGAAACTGGCAATATAGACTATTTAAATTTAAACACTGTAGATCAAGTTTTACACCTGCACACAAGGTATAAAAGCAATGAGCCGACCAACCTAAAATTAATCTGTGTGGGAATGTGAGATATTGTAGGTGTGTTGGGTAATGAATTCCAGCTCTTTAGTGCAGCAGACTGGAAAAGGCAGGAGATGCCCTCAATTCATTTCTAACGTCTTGCGTCTTAGCCCCCTTATCGTGTTGCAGAGAAGCAACAATTTGGTTTTACATAAATTAATGGGACAAAAGCACCTTCTGTGATGTTCCTAGCTTGCAGGTGATCTTGGGATTGTGGAGGGGATTTGGAAAACAGAGGAAGCTAAGCTGACAGAGGAGCTAATTAGGGGGAGGAGGTGAATGATGGGGGCCTGGGAGTGTTCTGCTGCCTCAGGAGATCCCAGGATTTCTAAATGCTTCTCAAACCCTCAAACCTTCTAAATGTGTCACTTGAAGGCACACTGCAATTTTGCAGCAGAGATTAACAGAAAGGTTGATATTCTGAGGCTCTAATGATTGAGATGCATTGTAGTTTTAGTCCCTAGATATAGCCAAAAAAGAGTGGCAGTCACCTTTACCTCCTCATTCCCTCTGCTGGTCTTCTTCTCCTCTTTCTGTTGCTTCAGGCCATCTGCCATTGGCTCCAGCTCTCCAGCTCAGCAACACAACCTCCATTACTTCTGCTGGTGAGATCTTCCAGGAGCCCCACCAATATGCTCAACTGACCCTGCCCAAATCCACCTCCAGCCCTGCAAGGAGCCCACAGAAATCACCCTGGCCTCTGCTCCATGCAAGGCTGCATTGCAGACACGCCCAAGGAGCTGGGAACAGGACTCAAAGAGACACACATGTGTACCCTCACACCTCTGGGCCCAGCCTTTTCTTCACATGCAGCTTCTTGATGCACAAGAAGCTCTGTAGTTCCTTTATGTAGATTTTAGTCCCTAAAGGGATCAGAAACCTCTGTTCTAATAGTGTCTTATGTGCAGCTTCCTTCTCTTCATGTAAAAAATCTGATGGAGTCTTGTTTTTCTGCATACTTGGCAGCGTTGTGCTTGACCATATGCCACCAAGTTAGTGGATCATCCTTGGAGAGGCCAAGGGGGTAATTCCCTCAGCCTGTGGGTAGAACAGGAAGAGGATACGAATGCCTGATTTCTTTAGAAGGGGGAGGGAGGACAACCTGCAGATGGCTCTTGTTCTCAGAGCAAAGCCTACAGCCATCCCTCTCCAGGGAAGAGAATTTACTCTCTGCAGGAAGTAAATTGTCATGGTGTGGATGATGGCACAAACTTGATGTATCATTAAGCACAGCTCAAAGGAGAAAGGCAGGACTGATACAGCATCTGGCTTTCAGGGAAGCCCTTTCTGCTTTGTGAAGTTATCCTGGATAGACTGATACACTCAGACAGGCCAAAGGTTTTGCATGTGATCACAGATAGGTGAGCCATGAATGGCTTGGGCCTAATGAAGACAGGATCATATGTGTCTCTTCCTGCTCAGAACTGGCACAGCATCATTTGACTGTCTTTGTTCCAGTACAGGAAAGTGAGACCCATGTTTATGTGCCATGACATAGAGGCATGGGCTCTTCATAAGGGCTCTAGCATGGCCCATGGAGTTGGCACTTACCAAGTTTAGCCCTCACTCCCTCTCATCTGCTTTTCATTTTCATGAGAGATTTGACAAGCAATTTATTAACTCCACAAGCCTTCATGCAGTCAAGACTAAATTTAGAATTATTAATCATGGAGATGAAAGCTAACAGAGCGTCTCCATTACCTCTTGAAATAAGGGGTCCATTAAGGACCAGTGAGGTAACAGCTTCCATGGGTGCCGTCTGCTCATAGGCACACATAATCTTTCAGATCCAATTATCCTCAGAGTTCTCATTTGTTTTGCAAATCCATGGGTTGGTTCAAACATGAAAATGTGAGACGACTCGTTCTTTCACCAACTTCAGTAACTCTTTGGATCATATTCTTTTTGGAAAATGTGATTTCTTTATTAAGTGCATCTGTCTTTTGTGGTTTGAAATTCTCTCTAAGAGACCCCAGGCCTGGATGTTGGCTGATGGAAAACCAGGCTAAATCTATCCCTTAACGTCTAAATATCATGAGTTATTGCTAAACTGAATAATAGCCACAGTATTTATTTATGAAGTTGCTATGCCACTGCTACCTTTTCCTAACTTATTACTTTGTAAAGCTCCTTGGGATACCTGGAATTTGAAAGGTGGTACATTAAACTGAATTCTATTATATTTTCTATTGCTGTCAGCATCTTCCCTTTTTATCCATGTTTAAGGCACCCATGTGTGTTTCATAAAATGGATTCCGACTCCTGTACTCCAGGCTCCCAGGTGTCCATTTTAGGTTAGTAATACGTGTAGGTGCTACAACTAACATCTTTTCAGAGCACCAGTCTTTATTCCTTTCAAAAGTACTAAGTTACGAGTTTGAAATGAAAGGGTAGATATTAGAGCAATGCATCCCTCATTCATCACTCCACTGCTTGGATAAAATAATATTAAATTTAGCGAAATAATCAGTCTCCTTACCCAGAAGAAAGATTTTATTTTTCTCATTTTTCAGAAGACATTTCTTTACACCCACTACAAATTCTAGTATTACCTTCTCCCAAGAAATTAATAAAACCAGGTTTTCCATTTTTAACACCAGCATAATAATTTCAAATGATAACTGTTAGACTGCCCATCAAAAATGGTAACAACTATTGTCAGAATAATGTGATAAGCAAACAGCTTAAGGAAGTGTTTTGTATTCCATGAAATAAGGAGGACAAGTTAGGATGACATCTAGACACATGAGGAGCGATTAAACCCCATTGAAATACACTATTTTAATATGCAGAATATGAGCTGCCTAGATATAGGTGGATGTTTTTCTCCAAGGGAGCAAGAGTCTGCTAATGTCAATGGCATTGAAATGATGAAAAGTCAAAACCTGCCTAAGTCATGAGATCTCTGTAATAAAGTTGGAATAGAACCCAAGATTTACTGAGACATGGGTTAGCTACTTAACCAGGCTTTCTGAGCATACATGTTGTGGTGTAAAGAGTTACAGAAGCCCTTAGGACAATTAGTATTACCCTAGAAGTAAGGATGTCCTTGCTAGTAGCTGGGAGATCAACCTTCCCTCCCTTTGTCATTTTTTGGAAAATAAGCTTTTAATTGCATAAAGATTTCTTTTGTGCATTTTGTTCCAGCAGATCATTTTTTTAACGGTCTAGGCATTCAGATCAAAGTGTCTGATTTCAGGGGGATTTGATGGTTGTTGTTGCTGGTTTGTGTTTGTTTTTTAAATTATTTTTGATGTATCTTAAAGGAAGAAAAAATAAACTCTTCACAGGTGGGTAAACTGAACCTAAACTTCCAATCCCACATGGAAGATACTGCAATCAGACTCATCCCATCAGTTCCAACACAGTGATGAATCCAGCTGAGTTACTTGTAATAACGTCTAAGAAAACAGATGAACATTTGAATCCAAATTTTCAAAATAATAAGTTTCCACAGGGAGGCTGCATAATTCTTTTTACAGATGGACGTCCCTGGAGACTTGAGCACATTTGATTACTATTAGAAAGAGGAAAATGGGAAGACAATTTTTTAATGTTTGAGATTTTACATTTCCCTGACTATGCTGACCTTAGAATTATAGCTCTGGGACTTTTTCTAAAAAAAAAAAAAAAAAAAAAAAAAAAGGCCTAAATATTTTAAATGCTTATGAACACTTTTTAAAATTAAAAATATACATTCTCCATCTCTTCTTCTTTGCAACTTCCATTCTTCTGAAGTTGCTGGATTCAAGAGGGACACTGGGACTAGAGCAGAACAAGAAAGTGGGTGGATGGTGTTGCTGCTATTAAGTCAGAGATATTAAAAATCAAAGGCAGCTGAGACACAGATTTATCCTACTCAGTCCTGGACTCTAAAACCTGTGCTCTGACAGTACATATTCGGGCTTCCACTTTCAAAAAGCTATTAAGATCAAAGATGAATGAAATGTTTCCAATTAGACATGGTTAATACTAGAGATTGCTGAATCTGGTGAATTCTGTACGTTCTGTCATCTATTCACACGCACATATACGTATGCTCCCACACAGTTGGAACTCCAGAGGTTTTTTGCAATGATCATTGGCTAGTCTGAAATTTTGACTTTGGAGACAAACATCAGGTCATTTAAGGGAAAATAAAGCAGACAGAGAGAACTGGAAAGGATCCATTGTGTTCATCCTTAATTCATCCCTGCCTCCTGCAGTCAGGATATTCCCAGGTACACTGCTGAGGATCAGCATTCAGATTTAGACGTTACCATGGCTATCCAGAATGTACATTGCACTAATGTTTGAGAGCTTTAAAATTCTGTGTGGGTTACAAGGAAAATGCTATTGCTGTTTCTTTTCCAAATTCTAGCTGAGATAAATGTATAAATACCCACTATTTATGTACATCAAACCAGTACTGAGTAAATGAAGACCTCAAATTATTTGCAAAATTAATTTTAATTTTAAAAGAAGGTAATTTTGGCTTCATTCCATTTTAATTTCCTGCTTTTTTCAAATGATAAAATAATGAATTTAACTGGCTAGCATGCTCTGCTCTGCCACAATATGAAGATTTATTTAAGAATAGATGCAGGAACAAATACTCAAGCTGTGACTCTTTTCTTGTGCAGTAATACATCCAGAGCAGTGACTCCCACCCTGAAGAGAAGAACCAGGCCATGAAGTTAACAAACCCATGATATACACCAAGTGCTCCCTTCTTGGAATAAACTCTTTAATTCAAGCAGAAAACCATGCAATAAACTTTCCATCCAGTCCAAGGAAGTTGCGTTTCAGACACAGCACATTGCAGAGACTGATTGCTGTGAAACCAGCAAAGTCTGCAGAGACCCATGGGCTGCTCCTCTCTGGCAATATATCAGTGCAAATGTCTCAGAGACAGCAGGGGGAAGGATGGGAAGAGAAGTCTCATGGAGCCCCAGTAACTCCAGAATCTTCTTCCTCTGAAGAAGGATACTCAAAGTTACACCTCAGCAGGTCTGGAATCAAATTTTGGCATCCTTCTGGGAATCACTATCTCATCTCCAACCTTTCAAAGCCTAAGGTCTGGAGCAGAAGCTGGTGCTGTTGCTCTTTGTCATGGATGCTTTGTGCTCACAGCAGACTGTCATGCTAGCTTGATTCACTTTGTACCTGAGCTGCATCATGTGGATGAAATAAGTTGGGTATCTGTGCTGGTTTTGGCTGGGGTAGAGTTAATTTTCTTCATAGTAGCTAGTACAGAGCTGTGCTTTGGATTTGTGCTGAAAACAGTGTTAATAATACAGAGATGTTTTAGTTATTGCTGAGCAGTGTTTAACTAAGTCAAGGACTCCTCAACTCCTCACGACACCCCACCAGTGAAGAAGCTGGGGATGCACAAGAAGTGGAGAGGGGACACAGCTGGCACAGCCGACTCCAGCTGACCAAAAGCTGGTATGGTTTATATGGTATATATACCATATAAAGCTGGGGGAAGAAGAAGGAAGGGGGGGATGTTCGGAGTGATGGTATTTGTCTTCCCAAGTGACTGTTACATATGATGGAGTCCTAGTTTCTCACTTTTACCTTTCTGCTTCTCTCTCCCATCCCACATCCCCCACTCTCCCGGTGGGGAGTGAGCGAGTGGCTGTGTGGTGCTTAATTGCTGACTGGGGTTAAACCACAGCAGTATTTCTGAAGAGCATTGCACCATCTCAACAGACTTTTGGCATGAAAGGCTGCTGCCTCAGAATTGTTTTGTGGAGGAAAAATGTGCTGAAGGTTTATGAAAAGGAAGGAAATTAGTATAAATAATATATGCTATTAAAACCTCTAACCAAATTGAAGCCTCTAGCTGGGAAGGATTGGATGACGCTGTGTGTAATGAACAAGGGGCCACATGGACCACATGTTGGATGAATCTGAGGGGAAATAAAACTTTAGAAATTTCCTTGAAATTGGGAAAAAATATTGCTGTGGGGCTATCAAGATGTTCTATTGCAATAAAAAATGTCACTTGGATTTTTATTTAATTTTAGTGTTATAATTATCTCCTGATTGATAATATACTATATATTTGCAAAAGAAAATGTCATTTCAAACCCCACAAAATCAAAATATTCATATAAAATCAAAATGGAATATTCTGACACTGTCAAAATGCTTAAGTTCTATATTTTTCCTCAGGATAATCTAATATGAATCGACACAATTGCATACAAATGTAAAATTTCATTAAAACAGAATCTTCTAACATAAATACGTTCTGCCAAAAAAATTAAACATTTAAGTGCCTTCTACATTGACTGTCTGGGTAAAAAGATAAGCTTAATTATTGATTTGTTGACTAAACAAGTCACTCAATTGAATTCTGCTATTCTTTTAGTGTAATGGCAGTATTTAAGTCCTGTATTTACAAAGAGGGGACCAGAGAGGATGTTCCTCCAGCTGTGTCATCAATCTCCCACAAGACCACTAGGAAATGCTGACAAAAAAAAGCAAGGAAAGGGGAAAGAGAGATCCTTCACTTTGCAATTCTCCCTCCTTCTGGCAATTAGAAGACCATGAACTTTCTAATTCTGGTGCCCAGGCTATTGTGTTTAACAGACACTTCCATATTAATTTTTCATGAATTTGTGTAATAGTTTTCAGCCTATTAAAATCTTATTAACTTCACTCTTTTTTTTTTTTTTGTCCTACAATATATTAAGGAATATCCCTTTTCCTCTATTTCTCTCTTAATTTCATTTGAGTTCCTTGATCATTTAACAAAATTAAATAAGGGGGAAATCAAACTACTCAGTTTTATCTGTTTTGGTTCCATGGCCCAAGCCTGACACTAAAGAACCTCCTGAGTGGAAAGGGAGTTTGGCCATTGACTTTCATACCTCTCTTTCTCATTGCAATTAATCAGAATGATGGATGCTTCACGCTCATTAAATGTGGAATTTTATGGATGGTTCTGCTTTGCAGTGCCACAGCATTAGCATCATCAGAGATTTTGGCAAATCTCCATGTTCAATCTCTCATGCAAATAAATATTGACAATCTATTTCATTCAATTTATTAGTCATTTCTCCCCCTCTCTTCTCCTTTTTACATCTGTTAAAGTTATTCATTTATAAGAAGTGTTAGGGGAATAATTCACAATCAACAATTCGTTCGGTGTTCTGCCTCCGCTGCTTGCAGAACAAGTGACAACAGACTCAAATGTCCCCAGTGCTCCAGGCATTTAGCTGGAAGGAACAGCCTCCAAACACTGAGTGACTCTCCCCTGCAATCTCCAGTTAAACCATACACTTATGCTTAAAACGATCCATATACAACCTTATTCATCACAGACTTCTATATGATGTTAAAATCCTCTACTAACATTGAGCCTCAGGTTCATTAGTTTTGGTTGGACAGACAAGTCACATAGGATTTTCCCATCTCTTTATTTGGAATATGCAAATATTTCCAAGACAGATACATGCATAAGCAAACCTAAAAGTGAGTATTTGCAAATATGCATGCCACTTTGAAATTAGCTCTCTACAAACATTCCTGCCAGTAAATCTCAATTGTTAGAGTGTTTGCAGAGAGCTAACGGATGAGAGGATAGATATAGCTGGACTGAACTCATTTAAATATTCAAGCAAATAGTTGTTCAAGTTTTCCATTATTCGCCCAGTTTGATTTTAAAGCCCTTATGAAAGATATAGATTTGGCACTTTCTTAAATTGCTGAGGACAAACAGGAGGATAACAGGAATCTCTAAGGGCCGTTATCATCCTTAACGTGTGCTTCCTTGAGATATTCTAGAAGATTATGATGTCAGATGACTGTCTTAAAATGTCATTAAACCTCCATCCATACCCATTAGCTCTTCTCTTCCAGTCATAATTCATAGAATGTCTTGGTACATGTTGTAGGAACCATCAGTGGGTATCTCCTGCATCAAGCCAGAAGTCTGTTTACACTGACAAACTATACATGGCCATTTACTACGACACTGTGGAGTTCTTCAGCAAAGTATATGCTGTATTTAGGCAATGGAAAAAAGTCTTCAGGTGTTGAGCAGCAGCTGCTGCATGATTTTGGTTGGAGCTCTGTAAAACAGGTCTGATTTGGATGTCTGTCTCCACATATTCTTGATCTCCATTATGGGTAATATGGGAATATGGAAAAGAAGATCTTTGCAGCCAGGGGTTGAGTTTTCTGTTGTCACTAGTGAAAGCTGGAGCTGAAGAGCTTCCATATGTGTTACAGTTCATTCACAAAGGTTATGTCCAAGCCCTGGGGTGGGGTGACTAGGGCTTCTGCTGGTCACAACTGTGATTCATTAGTGGAAGAACAAGCAGAATTTTGCACAACTGCTTTCAACCATGCCTTTCACCATCAACTCTTCGTACATGGTAGATAAGCAGTGGAATAAAACCACTTAATAAAAAAAATCATGGTGGTTCCAAATAAATATATATGGTCCAATTATTTCTGCAGACATTTTGTCTGTTATGCTTGGGTATTTCCAATTATCTTTCAACGGGTACCTTCTTTGACTGACTGCTGCTAAACATATCTCTCACCTCTATTTCCTTCTCCCTTCTTCCTTAGCTTTGTTCCAATACCCAAAGTGAAGGAGGACCATGAAATCATTTGGATGCATCACGCTTCAGAGATACAGCTTCAGCTTTGAAGCAGCAACACTGAAATAGGAATAAATGAAAGCTTTAAATAAATTAATTAATTAAATTCAGAGGAATATCTTCCTAGCCAAGAACATGAAGTGGCTTTGATTTCCAGGTCACATAATTTTCAAAGTAATTAGTAGCAATGCTTCTTAATATATCATCTAGACTGATTACAGGAGGCAGAAAAGGTGCCTTGAATAAGAGCATCTTCACAGGCGTTTAATGTGGTTTAACTAATATGCTTTCACTTCAAACTTTCAGGTAATCCATCTTAACTTGCTGAGGTACCCTTGTGCCCACAGTTTTTGGGTTGGATACCCTTAGTTGTTGGAGGATGGATGATTTCTTGCTCACCTCCAGCTGATGGGTACATACCTGTAGCTCTGGGATGAAAAGAGTGTATGTACCAAAAAATTTATTTAAGTCTGATCTGAATTTATACCTACATCAGATGCTCTATGTCTCTGTTGCCTGGACTGATCATATAGAAATTGTGTTCTTTGGTGTACAAGTTATCATTCAGCAGTTCCTTGCCTTGTGGTACGGGAAGGAGAGGAGGGTTGGGTTACCTGCCAGCATGATTCAAATGGTGTTGGGAGGGTAGATGGTGCAGAAGTTGTCTCACATGTGCTGGATCCCATGAATCTCTAAGTTCAGCACCCAGAAGTGTATCTCTAGTCTGACCTGTTGGTAATTTTATTTCTCTTAAAAAAACATTTTATTTATTTTTTTCTTTTTCTTTTAGATTTTTTTTTCTTTTTTTCTTGCTGTATTGTATTCCCCTAACTTTCCAAATAGGTAAATTAACAAAGGGGAACTCTAAACCCTCTGAAACTGCTTCAATGGATTTGTGCTTATGCTACCAGAAAGTAAATATTCTAATTGACAACAAAGCAAAAAAACCTGTACTCTATTTTTATCCTCCAATTATCATTTGCGAAAGTGACCATGTCTTGTGTTTTTTTCTGATAGTGATGAAAATGTGACCTCTATATTTTGCTAGTAGGAAAGGAGAAATTCTTTTCAGATAATCACAAACTTAGTAAAGCATCCTTAAGTGGAAAGTCTGCTCATGCTCATTAAAGACTTTGCACATTGCTTGGTGTGTGAGAAGGGAGGAGGAATAAAAAGGGGAAGGAAAAAAGAAGACATTAACTAGAGAAAGTGGGAAAATCCGAGGAGATTGTTTCAGAAGGAAGACTTAATATAGGAAGGAAAAGAAAAAAAAAGTCTATATTTTACAGAGAATACAACTTTTAATGTCAGTCTGCAAGCCTCCTTTTAGCTAGGATAACATATTTCTTCACTGACAAAAGGAAAAATCTAATCTTTTTTGGAAGAAAAAAAATCCTGGTTTAAATTACAGGGGAAAGGTCTATGAACTCAATCTCATTTTTTGAACCCAAAATAATTAATTTGAGTGGTTATCAAGTATATCCAAGTTCCTCTGGGCTTGCCCAATCCTAGTCCTCCTCTGGCTGCTTCTGTACTTCTGTTTGCTTCTAAAATACATCAAAGATACGTCTGAGATAAAACACATCAAACAGCGGCAACCTCTGGAACCGGAGAAAATGTAAGTGAGGAATGCGGAGAACAGCGTGATAATCACGTTGAGTACAGAGGCATGAGACTTCTAAGGAACGATGCCCAGTGGACTGCTCGGTTTACCATAATGATGATGCTATCCATGCATTTTCCTTGCATTTTCTCCCTAGAAATGACTATAATTTATTTCCGTGAATCTCATCTGAAGCTGGTGGAAATCACTGATGCCTCATCTCTCACTATCTCTCAGGAAATCTGCTTTATCCAGACAGAACACATTAGGCAGGTAGTCAGGAGGATAATGGAGCAGTTACATTACTCCAGTGGTTTTTGTTGCAAGAGGCTGCTTGGAAGCAGCAAATGGCTTGCTGATTTTTCCTGGTGCATCTAGCTAGTCTGTGGCTTCTGTTTGTGGGGATGGAGAGGAAAGCTGGGATGGACAACCCTTCAGGCTGCAGATATCAATCACACTAATTTTTGCATCCTATTTAATTCAAGTTTACTTCAATAAAAAATACAGGGTGTAAGGAGGGAGAGCAGCAAATTGGTACCCCATGCAGTAGATGGAAGACAAGGATGGCAGCTGCTTTGCTCCAGCTCAAATGAAGGCAGAATGTGGGCAGGAATTCACTGTGAAATATGAAGCTTGGAGGTTACCCAAGGTGCTGTGTGGCTTTCTTTGTGGTCCTTAATCATTTATGCACTGCTTTGGTGCCAGGCCATGGGAAGAATAGGGCAAAAACAGTAAGATAAGGTGTAAAGCACATAATTTCTGAACCATCTTATTTAATCTGCCTCTCTGGGATGCTGGTGAGATATCATGTGTTTATATGGCTTTTATATAGTAAGGAGTTGTACCACTGAGTAGAAGTTGTGACTGTTATGTGACCTATAAACTGCACATATAATGGGAACATTTCCAGCTCCTGCCAACCTGCAGGCTGGTGTGTGAAGACCAGTTTCACACTAAAACCCCAATGTTTACCAGCAGATCTGCTTCCGTGCTGATAGACCATGCTGACCATCTTTGACAGTTTAAGCTTGCTGAGATGAGGAGGAGTAAGGCTAAATCCGAATAGCAGGAACTATAAAACAGATTAAAAGACACAGAGCATATGTCTGTCTATGGAGATGTAGCCACAGAACAAATAGGGCTGCAGTCCTGAGACTGGTATCAGGGGAGGGAACATGTAAAGAGCTGTTACCTCCTGTCTCCCTTTCTCTCTAAAGCCAAATATTGTAGAACTGCAAGACTTCCATTGTGTTTGTAGTCATAGAATGGCTATTACCAATACTTGAATAGCAACTAATTTGCTGGGTGTGCAAAAAGATACAGTGTTCTTGCCACCATCTCTTCCATTCCCTAACCCCAAACCCTGAGTTAAGGATCATAATGACCAGAGTGGACACACAAATTCTGTCAAAGCAAATTAAAACTTTTGGGTTTATAAGGACAGTGTATATTTACAAAAATTATCATCCTATAATGTTTCATCATCATAGTTTTAACTGGAAAAGTGTTGAAATTTTTCAATGGTATCTGATGTTTCACATCTAATTCCTTTCCCAATTTCTGTGTCACTGTCTCTTTTCACAGAACTATTTTGTCACAAATCAGAACAAAATAAAATGCCATCTGCAAGATTTCTTTCTCTTGCTGAGGCAGAAATGCCTTTTTCCAGTCACATTCAGCAGTGCTCAGTATCAGGATAGTGCAGCTGTTTTGCAGCCACCAGCTCATGCAAAGGAGCCATCCTTTACCTGAGAACAGAAGCAGGTGGGGGGGATCATGACTGCTCTTTGGTGTTACCTTCCCAGTTAACTCCTCTTCATATTAGCAATAATATTTCTTGGCAGCACAGTAAGATGCTTGTGCAGCATAAGTTGAGGGGGAAAAAAAAAGTATATTCCAAGGTAGGTCAGTCAAACAGCAGTATTTCAGAGGTGACAGACAGGCTAAAATCAGGCAAAAAGAAAGGAATAGCCATGAGTAAAAAACTCTGTTGAGATCTCTGGAAAATATGTATTACTGTCAGATCTGTAGATCTTGTATCTCTCCCTTAGGCTCCAACAAGAGGCAGAGAAGGGTATTTTGGTGACAACTGTAGAAACAATGTTCAAGCAATAGTGACTGGCTAAATGAGCAATGTGTTATTCTGTTTTTGTAGATTCAGAATTCTACAGAATCCTGGCTTTGACTTTTTATTTCTCACCTTTAGGAAGCTTTTAATTAATCTTACAAAATGTGGGAGATGCTGTGATGGCTCTCCTATAATATGTTGTTTGTTTTCTCCTTTTGGGGTTGGACAAGATGGTCTTGAAAAGTCCTGTCCAACCCAAACCAGTCTATGATTCTATGATTCTTTTCCCCAAATTTGAGTCAGTTTACTCTGAAAGGAGTGCAGAAAAATGTCTCTGTACTCCAGACTTCAGTGCTCTAGGAGATCGTCTGCTGTCATTGGGGGACTTACTTTCCTGGAGATATTTCAGCCTTCCATTCAGACCCAGACTTTGCTAGGTAAGGATGATCCTTTGGTAGAGTGGGGTCTCCTCAGTTCATGGATGACAATACTCTGGATGGCTGAGTGGAGATAAAGTAAAAAGCATCAATATTTTCCACAGCTGCCAAAGATCCATTTCTTTTCTTTCTTTTCATGCTCAGAGCAGTGAAGGTCTGTTCACAGGGTGATGTAGGAACTATGCACAGATTTTATTTCTTTGCAAAAGCAATTTTACAGGCTATATGTCAGCAGAGATGTGGATGCGTTGAGCTTTTCCCTTTTGACAAATGTTCTCCATTTCCTGTAATGTGGACACCAAAGTTGTTCTGAGTGGTCAAGTAGGAAATCCAGTAAGGGTGGGACATGAAGGACACAGCAGGATGAAGCAATCAGCCTGGGGTTACATCACAGGAAAACTGTGGAAATAGGAACAGCTCTGATTCCTTAGCAGATCTCTGTACAAAGATAATCAATTAGACCTTACAGCCCAGAGACAGCTCCAGGTTCCAGCTCTAAAGGCTACACTGGATCCTCTGACCATACACACATCTCACTGCACCTAATTAGACCATGTGTTTTAAGAGCAAGTTCTTCCCTAGCCAACTGCAAGCAGGATCCTTCCTGCAGAGGAAGAAAATTCCTTTCTCTTGTTGACTGAAGAAGTTGTGCGCTGTAAAGCTCATTATAGAAAAGGTCTTCGGCTGACCAAAATGAACAATAGCAGCTAAACCATACTGCTAATTACTTTTCCATGGCCAGATAAGCCCTATCTGAATCAATTTGTCCTATAGGTTGTAACAGCTCTGCAAACTCAGGAATTTTCAGCCTGTAGAGCTATGATAAGTAGAGGCAGGTAATGGCAGTGCAGGTAGGCTCCATTACTGGAAGTTTGCTCTCTGTTAGCTGCAGGATGACTCCTGGTGAACCTTAGGTTTAATGGCAAATATCTTTTTTCAGCAGCTGTTTCCCCAGACAACTCAAGTACATACAACCTGAACTGAATTGCTGTTTTTGTCTTGCCTGTGAATAAGCCTGTGAATTACATTTGAAAATGAATTCACTCTCACAGGCTTTGACTGCTGCTGTTGAGGACCAAACTCTGAAAAATTTAGACACTGGCCTCATTTCTGTTACTGGTAAAAGATGGGAGCCAGAGCCAAAGACTTCAGACAACTTTCAATATCTGTAAACATCTCCAAAGCTGAACTACCCAAGCTTTAGGATTCAGGGAAGCTTTAAAGTCTACAGAGAAACCTGAATTTTAATTTACTTAGTATAGTTGGAGCCAGTATCCTTGCTTAGAGCAGCTCAGAACTTCCTATTATAATATCTACTTTCAGGTATTTGCAACTTTGAGAAGTTTTGAGAATTTAGATTGAAGGCTTTTTGAATGGATTTGGTGTTTCTGGAAAAGCATCTGTTAAATTGGAGTAAATCTCAGTCTGAGAAGGAGATAAGAGAAAAAGTACATTGTTTAAAAAAATCCTAATTTGCTTCCAAATTCAAAAGCAAGGACTTGACATGTACCAGGGAGAAGGAAAGTGGGAGGAGTCATCTCCTTGGCATTATTCCTAAAAAAAATAAAAATGACAAGACAAAACAGGAACATGAGAAAACATGAACCCGAGAGGTAAAAAAAATAAAATTAAAAATCTATTAACAGAACTGCTAGAGTCTGGGAACTAAATTAGCTGAAGTGTCTGTCCCAACCTGCCAGTCATGTTCTTTGGAGTTGATGAGGACTCAAGAAATCATTCCCATGGTTTGTCATGGTGTCGTGGGCAAAACAGCCTCGATTTGGGGAATTTTTACTGAAATTATTTTATTGCAAATCAACACAAACTTCTAATCAGTAGTGTGTGTATTGAGAAAAAGAAAATAGAATTAAAAAAGCACTTAAGTATATACCTTTCCTCCCCCAGCCTCAAATTAAGTCCAGTGTCTATCCTCGCTCCTTCCCAGTCTGAATTTTTCATTATTTCACTTCAGGTTACACTCAGTCTCTCCCAAACCTTTGGTGAAGCCATGGATGGTGAATCAAGTTTGTGTGTAACGGTGTTTCTTACTGTCCCTGTTCTGTTACGATTCATCCATAGCCACTGTGTTGGCATGGGTTGTCGTTGGCCATGATGTCTTGGGTGTCCCTGCCTCAGCATAGGTTGCCTGTGACCATAGTCCCTTCAGGGTTGTATCCTTGGGCATGGAACATCACCACAAGCTCTTCCATGAACCCGCATCTGTGTAGACAGAGCCCAGCACAGCCAACAGAAGGAATGGGGATGGACTCTGCATCATTCATCACTGTCAATGGTGCTGCATGTCTGCTCCAAAAGGGGCCAAGACCTGGAAGGTGCTTGATTTAACCAGTGAAGTACGATTCCTGGGTGAGTAAAGAGGGTCTTCAGTCTCCAGATGCAGAGGGACTGAACAGTATTTTTCATGTTTCAATTGCATTGTGGCCTGGACATGGGAAGCAGAAGAAAAGGACTTTGACCTCCTGTGCCTGCAGTCTAAAGGCCACAGTTTGTGCTGTCAGTAAAAATGTAAAATATCTGGAAAGCTGTGTCATAACCCTACTATGATGGCATACACAGAGGATGGCAGCGTGTTGTCATTGCTTATTCTGCTATCTACTCTACTAACAGAGCAGAAGAAAAGTCCATGATTAAGGGAATCACCCACATGTTGCATGCTGGATTTTCAGAAGGTGGAGAGGAAGGCACAAGGTTAGTCTTTCTTTCCCCCCTTTTTCTAATAACTTGCCTTTAAATCACCTAGCCTTTAAACAGGTTGTCTACTTTGATTCTTGTCTCTAAAGAGTTGTAATTCCTGATGCAGAGCAGACTCAGAGGCAGTCACACACACTTTCTTTGTCACCTGCATAGTCTCAAAGCAGAAGTGAAGCTAAAGAGATAAAGAAGGAAGAAATGGAGACTTACCTTCCTGGAACTGGGAAGGGGAAATACATCAGGACTCTGCACTGTAATGAAGTACAATAATTTTGGAAGCAAGCTGCCACCAGGCACCCCATTTTAAAAGTGACAGTTCTTACTGAAAGGTCCTAGCAGTGCTGATTGACATCTCAGCTCAGACCCTGACAACATCACCTCTTTGGGAGAATCCAAATAAATACAGTGCATGCACAATGGGACATGGCAGGCTGTACATCTGTGGGCGAGTCCCTCAGGGGTTGTTATAAGACTCAGCATTGTGTTCTTTTAACTGCCTGAGAGAGATGATAATCATTTTGCAGTGCCTGGTGTAGTATCTTCCTGCTACTATAAAATGCAATTTACAAACAGAAATACAAGAAAAGGGATTTTGGATGTTCTGGGCACTGTCCAGAGCCAATTAGAGAGCATCATTCTTTCTGGTCTACAGCTGTGAGTACAGTTTATGATAATTCACCTTATGTTGTTAAAAATAAGTAATTCTTTACACATCTGTCATTTTCATAGGCACTTACTGGCCTGTAGAAAATGTAATTAAGCGGGATTCCTGCCTGTTGTTTTCTTACACAAGACCTTTCTGTTCTGGTGCTGTTGATAACTTCATCAAGAGGCAGGCACTAAATATAATCCTCAAAACAGAATTTGTCTTTAAGAAAGGCCATGCAGTCTGCAAAGTTTCCAGCTTTTGTCTCCCTCCATCCCCTAACTGTACATGCCCCATCTCACTACAGCAGCTTGTTTCCCACCCCGGTTTCTGGGGGGAGTGGTTGCTGTGAGTCAGGATTTAACAAAACTCCACTATTGGGAAAAGAGAGTGGAGAGTGGGGATGGAGAAGCTCCTGGGAGTTGGTAATGACATGCAAAGCCTTTCATCTCTAGGTTTCTAGGCCAAATTATCTGTAGTGACCCAAAGTCCTTTGAGATAAAGCAGGATTTTTTTATTATTATTATTTTAATTTGTAATGAATAAGAAGACAATTTGACCTGATTTTTTCAAAGGGGTAAGTGTGTGTATGCCCTGTTGGGAGTTCTTCTGAAAATCAACATCTTGTCTATGAGTAAAAAGAGAGGCAGCTCTTTTCCCCAGCTGCCTTTGAAGCTTCCTGGGCAGTCCCACCAACAACCTGGGCATCCCTCCTCTGAAAGGACCCAGAGGAGGGGCTTGCTCTGGCCCTCCTTGGCCCCTTCTCATCTCCTCCACCACCACTCTGCTGACTCATTCCAGCAACTTTTCTAAAAAGGAGATATTTCCAAATAATAACTGACTTCAAGAGCTTGTTTACAGGGGAGATATTTGTAATATCTTGTCATCTAAGCAGGTTTGTCAAGTGTCACACGGCGGATGTGAACAGACGGCTTTTTTCCTCCTGGAGCAAGTCTGGAAGTCACTTCGAAGTATATCATTTAAATAGCTATTCACTGGCAGCAACACCCCAGTTTTATTCAGCTGTAAAAAAAAGCATCATTCAGTTACATCTGTTTATAACAGCGTAAGACAATCCTGACTGATGAAGTGCCATGTGGTATTTTCACCCATTTACCTCTTCACTGTTTTTCCCTTTCAGTGTCAACAACTTTTTTTTTTTTTTTTTTTTTTTTTTTTGGGTTTCTTCTTTGGGGGGGTTTTTTTTTTTTTTTACTTCTTGTAGGTTGCTCTCTTAGGACGTCTTCTCTTTGTGAATTAGAGAAAAAATTGATCTGGTCTCCGGGCTATGTTAACTGTCTAGAATTCTGGAATTTTATGGACAAGCTGTTTGGAAAAAATAAAAAAAAATAGTTCTGTATTTTTTCTCCCACTGGCAGATTGGCAGGATTTCCTTTCCACCTGTCCTACAGCAAGGAAGACTCCTTATGTCAGCAGTTTTGCTGTTGATAATCAACAGGAAATATCACCACAATTTTACTGGAACCTGACAATAGTAGGACATCTGGTATTAACAGAAGCTGTTAACCATATTCCAAACCTAACTATAGCATGACAGCAAGAAACTTATGTAAGATTGCTTGTCACTTTGAGCTGCAGTATAGTATAGTATAAGCTTACACAATCCTGGCACACATGCATGTATGGTTTCTGAAATTTACACTTGCTCTACAGCAGTCTCTGCATTGGTTGACCTCAAACCATTCCCTTCCTCCAGCCCTCACCCCGTGCTGCCCAGTGCCTGCATCCCACCCCCTGGGAGTGTGGTCCTGCTGCTTCTCTTATTTTTTTGGATGCTGCGTATCAGACACACAATCACCCCTAAATCCACAAGAGTGGTCATGTCTGTTGGCCATGGAGAGCAGAGGTATCCGTGTCCACCAGCAATTTGCAACACAGCAAGGTAACAGCCCAGGACAGTGCAGTGAAAAATAAAGTGTGGGGTAAATTGAGTTCAGCTGTGGGAATATTTACTAACAGTGCAAGGCAGTACTTCAATTATAGGGATCTTGAGTTGTCTGTCTATTTATAATGCCAGAATAACTTCTTAATATTTCTACTATTAATGCTTTTGGAATGTGTTGGGAATGCTTTGGGGGTATAGACTAACAATATTAAAAGGACCGACAGGGCCAAATTATCTTCTGGGCTATATTTGTGTACTCTTAGTGGCTTCTATATTTACAGGCATAGTATGAGCCTATGTCTCTCAAGTATTTAGGTACAAATCCTTCTCTTCTCACCCACACAATTAGTTCTACTTAAGGCGGTAAGGACAGAGAGGCGAACGGGCAATCTTGGAAACGAAGAGAACTGCACTGGAAATGTAGAAGCCTAGAGAAGGAGACCTCAGATTCCATTATCTGAACTCATTTTATTAAGGGCATATTTGTACTGTATTTGTAATTCCCTTAGAATCGACTACCCATTGCCAAGGAAAGTCTGCAGGGCAATTATGTTATCGCAGATGCTAATGCGACCTTGGGGAGGGAGGGAACGAGAAACTGTGCAGCTGTGAAGGGAAAATCTCAGATTTTAATGATGGTTAATGAACGTCAAAGCTTGGCATGGCACCTTTGTACTCGCACCTTTCTTATCATGGAAGCTTGTTCCATGTGAAGCTGGAAAAGCAGTGGGCCTATACATTTGCCTGCTGGTGAGCTATAATGTTGCAGCTGTAACAAATGAGTTGTTCTCTACCTGGTTAAATTAGGCCTAATCCTTCTTTGCTCTGCCTGTGCCAGGTCTTTTTTTTTTTTTTTTTTTTTTTTGCTGGATCTCAGTTGAGGCTGAGACAAAAGAGTCTTGAGGTATTTAAGCATTTTTCCCTCCCAAGGCTCTGAAAATTAAAAATGAGTTGTCACTGGCCCAAACCCCATGAAAGCTGAGCATTTCAATCGATATTTCTGCCCCATTTCACTGCAGAGAGTGGGATGTAATTATTACAAATGTCATGGTAACAAACTTGGTAGTTTTCACAGTGACAGTTGCCACTGCAGAAATAGCACAACATAGAACAAAAATTACCTGTCAAGCATCTCATTGTGTTCATCTAAATCCCTCTTATTCAATTCACCATTGGGCTGCACCTGACACAACACTTCCAAATGCTCTTACAGATTATCCGTGTCTATCTCTCTTGGGCCATAGACAGCCTCCCACAGCCCACCTGAGCTGCTGGCACCAAGATCCTCAAGGTCTGGAGGGGTTTCAGTGCCTCCATGGAAAATGTCTTGCTCCCTGTGCAAGCCCATACTCAATATAGGGTCTGGAGCAAGTGAGGACCTTAAAGAGCTAGTAAGGTTGAGTGGGGCATCATGTGGAGGTGGCCGACAGGAGACACATTGAATCCTGATGTTCTCTGGAGCTGAAGTGTCCTAGGTCGTGACCTGTTCTTCGCAGCGTAGGTGTGACTGTTTTACTAAAATTTTACCCCAAGAGCCAGTGTATTCATGCAGGAAGCAGGAAATTTGGGTTAAATTGCCTATTTCCTCTGATCTAGTGCTTTCCAGTGCCCCAGCAAGCACCTCAGACTTGTTCCAGGCTGGGGAAATGGAAAAGCAGGTGGGTGTGCAGGCAGGCAAGCAGACACTTGGTCTCTCTCCCAGTGAAGTTGAACTATTGTACAAAGGAGAATTCAGGTTTGGTTGGACCAGAGAGACTAAAGACAATTCAAAACATTTGAGTATTTTAAGATCACAGTGAGGTGACCTTGGACTACAATGTCTCACAGGGACAGCTGAGCTAGACTGCTAGACTTTTTTGAACTACAGTAGAACTGAGGTGCCTTAAACCACTGGAGCGACAAAGGCATTGAACCTACCAGTGACAAAATGTGACTAGCACATGGTGTTCCCTGAATGACACTGCACTCTCCATAGCTGCCTGCAGCAGAGCCAGCCTAGGAGGAGGAAACGTCCCCCAGGGCTAACCTCATTTTCTCTTCTTTGTGGTTTTGGTCCTAATGCAGAAAGTGACATTTCTCAGCTTTTTGGACTTTAAGTTCATGAGATGATTCATTCTGTTCTTTTTTACTTCAAAATAACCCAATAAATACATTACTGAATAGGCCTTTTATCTGATAATGGATAGGATTCTGATTAGATCACAAAATGCAAACAAAACATTGCCTTCATCCTTTAGTGCTTCTCCTGAAGGAAAGGGTCTGATATACACAAAAGCTGGGCTGTGAAGTAGCCTTTTTTCCAGACCATAACTCACAAGGGGGAGTCATATGTCTACTCTTTGGATCTTATACAGTTGCCTAATACTCTAAGCTTTAGCACCTTAAGCAAAGCATTGCTGAATAATATTTGCTGTCATTTCCAACCTACAAAATCAGGAGGGTGAGGAAGCAACAAAGTTAGCTAAGGTAACAGTTGCAAATTCACAAGGAAAATCTCCATTGAAAAAAAATTAAATATGATGCTTTTCACCAGTTGTCTCAGAAAATCACCTCTCCAAGGAAAGGAATTTCAAAATGGTTTGAATTTTGGCTTGAGCCAAACCATCATTTATTTCAACCATTTTTTTCTCAAGGACAAGAAAACTCCTCCAAATAAAATAAGAAAAGATCTTTCACCATGACAAAAATTTCAACCCTCTCATTTTTGGTAGGAAGACAGATTAGGTAAATACAGCCATGAGGATGCCCTTTTTCATCCAGTAGCAAGAAAGTCCCTATCACTTTCCAGAATGGCATGTGGACTTGAAATCAATAGCTCCTGCATATAACAGACCAATCTATGTCTAGTATACTCCAGTATAAATTTATTCTATATGAGAATTTTGCTCAAGATATGATTCAAGCAGCTAAGAATGAACAAAGTAACCTACAAAACAGCTATTGATTTCCCAAAGGGGTGCTTGCAATAGGAAATCAGTTGGCAGCATGCAGAATTAGGACTTTAATTGCTCCTAAAGCAAAACAAGGTGGAACTGTATTTTTAGCCTTTCACAGTGCTGCTCACTATACTGGGATGGATGCCTATAAATTGATGCAGCAGATCTTTCTGGCCTGAGCTACCAAGGGACTGACCATACCTCAAGAAAGAACATTTAAGAACTGCATGTATTTCACTTCTGGTTTTTATTTGCTGGGTAATTACTTCGCCGAGGCTGAACTTGAAAATATCAAAATTCCACTCGCTCTCCAAAAAGAGCAGCTCAGGGTTTTTTTTGTTTGTTTGTTTCATGGTTTTAAAAAAGGCATGTGCTTTTATTTGCCTAACTCCTTTATTAGTGTTTTTGTGGACATCTGGAGGTGTGAGATTCATCCTGTTTTCCACCTTATGTCTCCATCCTTCCTTTTTTGTTCATTTAACTAGATAAGAACGGATAAAAAGAGAAAATACCAAAACCAGGTTTGGGGTTTTTTTTTCGTTTACTATTTTGGTCCTTCCTTCTCTCCAAAATAAAATTTTGCATATTAAAATCTCAAAATTATTATTATTATAAGTCTTGTTTCCTCTAAATTACGAGTCTTTTTGGCTGTTTTGCCTGCCAGGCTAACAGTGCTGCAGCTAAAGAATGCATGTTGGTTTTGGGCAGGCCACTCTGCAGCTAAAAAATAATTTTAATAAATAGAAGACACTATTGGCATAGGAAAACAATCTTGGTGTTTTTAACCTGCTGCAAAACAATTTTCAGCCTTTGACCTTTCAGATCAGGAAACTCTGAGAAGTAGTCAAAACTAGTTTGTTTTCAGCTTTCTCCATCATTTATACCCATTTCTTATCCACCCACAAGCTCACCCACTCTATTGCTAATAAAAACAGAACTCTATATCTTTGTCTCTTAGGCGATAGGCTCCCCGTTCTCCTGAAGTAGGAATGCTTCCTCGTATCTACAGAGATGGGCAAAGGGAATTATTATGCAATGTTGAACTGATAAAGCAGGGAAGGAGAACATGTTGCCTGAGCTCAGGGAGAATGAGAAGGTGGAGATTAATGAGTCTGAGGGGGTTGTAGTCATCTCCTTGTATGCTACCAGCATTGGGCATGTGTTCTTAGAAAAGGGAGGCGGTAACAGCCATGGAGCTGTGTGTTCTTGTTTCTATGACCCCCTAAAAACTGATTTTTCTACAGATATAAAATCCAAGTTGTGGCAGGTGAAGTGTTTCTGGTCTGGGTTAATATGAAAAAAAAAGGTGGGGAAGGTTAGGGCATAGGAGCTGGACAAGTTCTTTGAAGCTGGAGAAGGCAAATTCACTTTTTTAAATGGCTAATTTAAGACCTTCTCCAAACTGTTCTTGGAGCCTCATATTGGTTGAAGTCACCCTTGGCTGCAGGGCTTTGTCCTCTGAATTCTTCATGGGACTACCGTGGCATAGCAGGAGTAAAAGGTTACGAAAGAAACAGAAGAACCAACATTTTTTTAAGTGCTTATGAATTTGACCTCAAAGAGAAGAATATCCAGAGTCACAATCCAACTGGCAGATTTGTGCTCCTCCCCCTGTCCTGAAGTCTTTTCTGGGACTTTTAGGCCAGGTTCCCACTGTGATGAGATTCAGAAGTAGCTTTCCAAAGCTCAAAAGCCTCCCAGGAGGAAGCTCCTTTCTCTTTCATTCTTCTGAAAGCCCTGTGGTGTACCTCTGATTGCTTTCCACCAGAGCCAGCTTCCAAAGCCTTCCCTCTGAGCAGAGAGGGGCATTTCATTCACCTTACTGTCCTCTTGTGTTTGGAGAAAGCTTTGAAAAGAAGCCACTTGTAGAGCATGTTTGGTAATAGGATGTGTCTCTGCTGCTTTGTGGTATGTGTTCTATAAATGGCTTTGCTATGGCATTTAATCAATTGTTTCAGCTGTTTATTACCTTGTGTATCACAATGCAATGGAGATAGTTGCTTAAGTTACTTTTATTGAATCTGAAGTAAATACACAGGATCCACTTAAAGTCCTCTTGGAAGGACACACTTTGAATGCAGTGAACCAAAACAGAGGCAGTGAAACTCTTTGCCCAACAATAGAGAAAATCTGTGTACGGAATTAAGCATCTGGCTCTGTGCTTTGAATAATCTGTACCACTGCCTTCGAGTGCACTGTGAGCTGCACGAGTATGTCTCAGCAGAGAAAAAGTCTCTGCCTTTGCTGTTCATTCTTAGCTGTGTCCTGTAGAGCAGGGTTATCGATGACAATATTGGGGATTCTGGCTTCATCCTACGACAATGACTGCAAGGAGTAAATGAAAATAGATATCCCAGAGCTCTTGGAAAGTGGTTGGTGAAGTGCCAGCAGCAAGGACCAGTGAGCTCTAGCACCAGCATCCTCACAGGAGACAGAGAGTGGAGGAATCTGGAAGGCCATATATTTCCTTGGCTCCACTGATTTATTCTCAATTTGTCTTAGTCATATTTGACAGACACACAGATGGCCTGTGGTCAATTAACAATGAAGTGGAGATGTCACTATGCATCTCAACACAGGAAAGGATGGAAAAGGCAAAAGGCACAGGGCATTACTGGATGTAAAACTTGCTGAGAACCCAGTTTGCTTCCTGAGAATCCTTCACTGGTTGCTTACCCTCAAGGGATGGAAACAGTCATTTGGAGCAGCTTTTTTTCCCCAGAGAGAACCAATTTAGCTAGAGGCCACAGCTCCTGGCATCCCTGCAAATCTGACTCCAGCTCTAACTACAATTTGATTCCTTGCAGGCAAACACACAAAATCAAAAGTCGACAACCCTTCAGATAGAGACGTGGCATCAAACTGCGGGGACACAAGAGTCAAGTGGTGCATCCAGTCCTTGCTCAAGCTTCTGTGAAGCTGCATATTAAGACTATAGTAGATATCCTGCCTTCATCTGTGTTTTTTGCTAGGGCCAGAATGCTCAGTTTTCAAAATTTATTGCCTCCAGTAAATTTTTCTCCATATACCTTAGGCAAAATCTTTGACCCAGTTGTGCCCTGGTATAGCATTGCTGGACACCATGCCCCTACTCCTGTGCTACACACAGTTCTATACCCTGAGAAGCACTGAGGCTGCAAGGTTTCAATGGTTAAAAAAAGCTAGTGTGCCCTGGTAAAGGGATTCCTCCATGCCCATTAAAGATTTGACAGGGTTACAGAGGTCCTCCTGGAGTCTCTAGGGTGGCTTGTGACCCAGTGTACAGAAGCCAGACCCAAGGCCCCTCCACAGTGATCAGTCACTGGGGTTCCTACTACCCACAAAGAAGGACCCTACCTGCTGAATCCTTGCAATTTTAAGTTCATAGCAGTGGCTATGCAGGTTAAGTGCAAGCTTGGAGAAATTTTGTGAAGTAATCTGTTCCAGGCAGTGAGCAGAAGACATAGGCTGTTCCCCCCTGCTGTTTGCAAAGTCTCTGAAGGCAGTGCAGTGAGCACAGCAGTTCTGCTGTCGACTGCCCAGACTTTCCCTCTGTGGAGCCTTTCTCTCCACAGAGCTGCTGTCATACTTAGTGGAGCATCTAATGTTTCCCAGCCAGCCGGTACGGTACTGGAGACAGAAATTCTGAGACACCTCAAACTCTGGGGAATACTAGTCAGCAAGCTGCTATCCAACAAGCAGGAGCAATCTGAAATAAATCACAAAAGCCCAGCTTTTTCCAACAGAGGATTATTTTCAGAAGGAAGGATGCATCCAGGCAATGAGGCATGGTGTTGCTAAATGGTTGGTTCAACATGGGTATGAGTAAATACAGTAAAACAAGTCCTGCTTCCCCCGAGAGTGAAGACTCAACCAAGTTCTTAAGAGGTGAGAGAGTGGGCCCTGTGGGTAAAGGCAGGGAAATTGGTTTCCTTTTCATTGTTTAAATTAGAGAAGATGGCCTCCACCTGATCCACTATTGCACTATTTGAGTCTTGATTTCAAATGTTAGCTAGGAACTTTTCTGACTCAAAATCCTACTAGATTCCACTTATTTTCCTAGTTCAAGAGCATCTCTTCCCATATTGCTTCTGTTCAAAACTCAGGTCATGGAAGGTACAGCCCTCCAAGGATGCTGGACCCAGTGGGTATTCAGTAAAGTATCATATCTCCTTCAGGTTCCTCCTATGAAGAAGCCTGCCTGAAGGAAGGTATTCTGACGGGGTTTTAGCACACACCATCCCCTGGTCAAATAATAGCATGATACTATTCTTGCATACCCCCATCCCATGAGAACTCTGTGTTGCACAGTCCTTCCAGTAAAAGTGAGGATCTGATGAGAAAAGCATATCCCTGTCTCTCTCCAGTTTGCTTCCTTAAGAGGCATTTGTCGATTTGATTGTTCTGGTCACCCATCTATGGCGTGTCATTAATCAGTCATTACGGTATGCATTCACAAGCAACAGAGCACAAGGGCATTAAGAAGAGCTGGATTTTAATTTTTCATGTTTATCATGTTCATAGTTCTCCATGGCAGCAGAATGATTTCTTTCTCTTCATAAAAGACAATTGGGAAAATTAGTTGGTTTCAGTTTAACAAGGTAATGATGCAATTTAGCGGAGATCAAAGCAAGCAGTGTGGCAAATGTAGAATGGTGAAATTAAGTTACTTTATTAATGCACAATACTCTTTTCCATCTTACAGTAGAATGATTGGCTATCCATTAGGTTTACTGAGTAGCAGTTAGCAATTATCAGCAATAGCCTCCTCTCTGTAAGCAAGTGAAGGTCTGGATCATGTTCTTACTTCCAGACAGCAGCTGTTTCCACCTTGTAAAATCATATGCAATGTAGGAGTACAACATAGTGGCTAACTATAGAAAGAACCTATTCTTTACCTGTGCCTTCTTTTTCTGATTGATGCATCATAATACAATGAAAAAATATGCATGATCTTCACCACTATGCTGACAGATAATTTGATGCCTGTTAGCACTCTCAAATTTAGAGAAATCAGAAAAATCAGGAAAAAATACATATCTCATCCATTTTGATGATTTGTCTATCACCCAATAACCCCTTCTCATAAGATATTATGAGCAAAATCAATAGTAGCCATTCTGTAAACAAAATGATCAACAGAGGAAGTGGAGTCTTTTAAAAGCTTTAACTTATATCTAGCAGTGTGAGAAGGATTTGGATTGAGTTTAGTGCCTTATCTGTGTGCATTTTCTTGTTACCTTCTGAGACAATTCTATGATCACTAAATTCTCTTATGACAATTATGTCACTTTATTCATTTTCTTCCTCCTTTGATCTTCATAAATGTAGGAGAATAGGATCTTTATTTATGTATCATTCATCTGTTTCTGTTCCTTTTTTCTCATTCAGACTGATAAACCTCCAATCATCTGAAACATGCCAAAGCATTTTTGTTTCGACAGAGGCCTTACGAATTTCATCGTGCATAGTGGTTTGTATATGTATGCATGTGCCTGTTTCATTTCTTTGCCTGTTCTCCTTTAATGACTTTTGATCTTGTTGTCAAACTTAAAGTGAATTTGACAGCTGGGAAAATTCTTAAATATATTGAGTTCTTACAAGTCTTTTGAAAGTAAGTTGTCAGGGAGAGTAGAGAGATGTTATTAGCAGAGAGAAGGTGCTGTTTCAACTCCTACCAGATATCAAACAATCTACAAAAAACAATGTAAGAAAAAGTTTAATTTGGCATTTACATCTTGTTAGACATCAGAGAATTTAGAAGACACACATCCATAACAAACCAGGCTTCCTGCATTGCTTCGCTTAGGTTATGTAGCTCTTATAATTAATCCTTGAATAAAGTTGTATTGCCTTTGTTGACTGAGGATGATCTCAGAAAGAAAATTGTGAGCAAAAAAGCCAGTTTAAAATGCAAGGTCACAAGGGTCACAAAGAAGGAAAACAGATCAATTCTGGAAGCTTCATGCAGCTGTTGATGCATGCTACACGGGCTGTGAGCAAGGGAAAGGGTGGCTGACTCCTTCGAGTCCTGCATGCTTTGGGTTGTGGCCATGGCTCTCATCATCACTGCCACTACCCTGCATGCATAAGCAGGTCAAATGGCACTACTTCCTACCTTCAAGCCATTTTTCCAAATTTTTTGTAACAAAGTATAATAGCCCCATGAAGTTCTCATGAGGAAACAGAGTGCATATCCAGGTTGCTTATTTCTATCACCTTAAACACCTTCAGATAGACTGTTTTGGGATATTGCTAACTAATGACTCAAATATTCAACTTTGCTACCTGTACTGCAAGTAGCTGGGCTCCTCTAATGCTTACAGTTAGTAAGCATTCTCTATTTTCTATTTTACCTGTTCTATTTTACCTGTTCTATTTTACCTATTCTCTATTTTACCTGTAGTATGCACAGAGTGCATACATATATTTTTCGGTTGGGCTTGATGATCTTAAAGGTCTTTTCCAACCAAAACATTTCTATGATTCTATATGATTCACTGGGGAAATGTTTTGGTTTTTCTTTTTCTTTGAATTTACCATTTTGGTTTTAATATTTTGTGTTATACCTTTGCACATGTGCAGACGTGCATATGAATTCACATGTGTCCTTCTAGAAAAACAGACATAGTCCTTCTATAGGACATTAGGAATAAGTATAAGTATCTATGTAATCTGCCAGTATATAATTTGTACATTCCTTTTGGAAGAGGCATCAGGTGAAAATTAAAAATATTAGTTTTGCTACTAAATATTAAGCTACAAGAAAAAGTTTGCCTAGTAGAGTGTTTAACATGATTTTCCATGCTTGATGGTCATATTGTTTAGCATTTAGTGAGCTGCATTTGACATGAGGAATGCTGTTTACATTTAGTTAAACCATGTGAAAGTTACTAAATTGGCCGTGCGTCTCAGAATTGTGCATGGCTTTTCCCCACACACTTTTCCATCTTAGTGAATGTGTTATCAGAGCAATTATTGGTTTTATCTGCACTGAGAAGCTGTTGGAAGCAGAGTCCTGGTACACAATCTATTTGCCAAGATAAAGTGACTGATGTGCCTGTGCCTGGGGACTTGGTATTTCCTCTAGGCAGTGCAGTTTGGGAGATTTAGTTCCTGCCTTATGCTAGAGCTTCTCCTCTTGCTGTGCTTCATTGTTTTCTTTCCAGAGTCACTGAGGAAGTTCTTTGAGAGCTCTGTCCATCCTGATCAGCATGACATGAGTCATATGTAGGACACAGGTGACAGCAGTGAAACTAAAATATAGACTTATTCAGAAAAAGAGATTCACTCAGACTATAAAGTACATATCACAAATAATGGAAAATATTCTAGCAGTTCCATTTACAAAGAAATGCTCACCATATCCTAACAGAATGCATCAGTAAATATGCTTGATTAATAGTAGGGAGTCATAGGATGTTTGCGTGGTGCCGGTATTTCTTCTCCAGGAAGATGTTTTGGCAATTTAAGTGATTGCTTTGTCCTCTCAAAGCAGGCAACCTGCAAGATGTGACGGGATGATGAACAACTCTGTTTGCAATTAACAAGCCCAGTCCTAAAAGATACTTTATGAAATCAACTTCATAATAGGTGACAACAGAAGAAAAAGACTCAGGAGACCCTTGCTTCCTCGTATAGTTACTGTCACATAAGTGAGACAAGCAGGAATCGATTCCCCTCAGGGAGATACTATAAAATAGATGACATTCTTGCCACTGAGGCCACAACTGAATGTCTCTCCTGAGGGGCTCCTCCTTTCGTAGGGGTAGAATCACAGATCTTCTATAGCAATACACTATTTACTCTCTGACATCAGGGTTAGGGTGACAGGTGGGTGTTTAGGCATGTTCCAGCAGAACGGGACATTGCTCTTGTCATGGTAATAAAGAACATTTGTAGTTGGCTCTCAATTTACTTCTCACTTTTTTTTCTGCATTCAAGGACAGTTATATAGGATTCATTTATCTCACTAGAATTTCTCTAATGTGTCAGGCAAGGAAACTAAAAAATCCACCATGCCTTTCTGAATCATATTCTATCAAATGTATTATCATCTTTTGAAAAGACAACAGTCCTCCTCTCTGGAGAGATGACATTTCAGCTCCAGGTGAGGCAATTACAGAGCTGATTGCAGGGGATGGAAACTGCTGTATCAACTCCAAGATTAAGAACTTGATTTGTATTTATTTGTATTTGATATGTGTTTTATTTAGCTTTTCCATAACTAAATGCAATTGACACTCCATTGGGAGGTTTCAATGAACAAACCCTCTTTCATTGTTGTCTTGGGTAGATGCCATTACTGGGAAATATTAAAACCTTTCATTTTTCAGCTGGGAATTGCAGTGTGATTTTTAGTGCCGTGTCATATAAAATTTACTGTATTCATTCTCAGGCACAAAAAGATTTTGGATCCAGGCAATAGATGTGTTTAAAGGAACACACAGGAAGCTTTCCAGCTCTTCTGAAATCTTTGGTATTTTTCCATTCACAAAGTTGTACCACTGTTACATCCACCTATTACTCATTCCTTGTATAGTCCTTGAAATTGCTTTCCTAGCTAAACTTCTTCCCTATTAACTACAAAGATCAGGAAGCTGAGTTAAAATGTCTCTTCTTTACTGCCAAACTTTTAAATCTGCAAGAGTAACTCTGAGTGAATGGTTAACTGCTCAAAGTATTGTCTGTGTCACAAACCCATCTGAACAGGTATCTGATTTCTGATTTGTGTTCCCATGCCTTGAGTCTGTGCATTTTAAGGTTTCCTCACCCTGGGTACCACAAGGGTGTTATGCATTTGTTTCTACATGGTCTGCTGTGGGGTGGGCATCCAAGGTGTTCAACCCCTTTACTCCGCCCTTGTTGTGTTTCCATAAAATGCCTTATCAGTCAGGTCAGAAACACTGGTAGCTCCATAAATGTCATCATAACAACTTCAAATTATTAATTCAAATGTCTAATATGTTCATTGATTCCCCAAATCTTCATATTTTTGTGGGGAAAATTGAGCTGTTGAGGATACCCTACCAGGGTGGAACACAGTGGAAGCTGCTGCCAGACTTGGCTGTCAGGAGTGCTGCAGTGCCAGGGGCAGCACAGGCAGGAAACTGCTCCAGATTAGGAGACTGCAGGAGCAACGCTGCATCACAGTGATGCCTCATAAAGACCCTCATCCTAATCCAGACTAGCTGAGAAGAAAGCACATATGCTGTGCAGAGAATTTGTGGCTCACATACATAAATAGACCGGTATGATTAGAATAATGATAGAGATTGTCAGGATGTCCATGAGCTACTTCCATGGCTGTAGCTGCAAATGTTTGAGTGAATTAATTAGCATTCCTTTCAGCTTTTGAGATTTGAGATGTCTACACTTGAAGAAAGGATAGTTGTAGAGTGCTTTGTTTATCCATCAACACCTCTGGTAAACTGTGTGCTCACTGCAGTGCCAGGACTGGTGCAGTCCACATGGGCATGCACAAAGATCTGACCCAAAAGTAACTCATTGTTTTCACCGAATAGGGGTAGAGCTGGAAGTTTGCCAATCTACCCTATAATTAACAATGCTAATTAGTGGGACTTCAGGCTGGCCCAGGCTGGCCATTTTGGCAGCAAATACAACAGCCAGCCTAAGCTCTTCATCTAGGGCTGACAGAGGTACAAAATGTGCTTATAAAATGATGATGGCAGTGACATTTTGTAGGAAAAATGTACATAACGGGATATTACTTACATTTTTCATGATCTTAGATATCTCAACATCACTAGCTCCAACGAGCTGTACTGTTTTAAAGCCATCTCTTCTTGCTGTCACTGCTCCTTCTCCATCAATGTGTCCATTATACTGTCAGTGCTTTGGGACATTTTCCCCTCAATACCTTAATCTCCACTGACTCAAAATGCTTCTGTTTTTGTCCCTCATCCCTTTTTCTGACTTCTATAGATCTTTTGCAATATTTCTGTCATCTCTAAAGTTTGATTGGCTTCCAAGGCAACACCATCTGCCTATTTAACTAGTATGCTTCTCATGCCTTCTTCCTGATCACTAAAGGTGATGTTAAATAAGAACAATCTTAAGACAGATTCCTCTGCTATCTTTTTTAGCTACATCTGACAATTTGATGCTTCAAAAATCTATCGTTACCCGTTGTTTACCATCAGTCAGCCAATTTTCTGGCCAGATATGGTGCTCATATTCAGTTCTGTCGAAATAATTTTTTTCAAGGCAATTTATATTAAGTACAGAAGAAAATTAATCCTGTGGTTAAGGTGGATGTGATGAATTGTTCTCTGCTCATGCTTATCCTCATGACTGATAATGGAACAAGCTCTATATCCCACCTTAACTCCATAAAAATTTGTTAAATTAATATAAATGTCTATTTCTCTCCTACTTGTCTAAGATACTCCACGACCATTTTCTTTCTGTTCTGCTTTCAGAATTCAGTAGTTGAAAATGATGTTATCAATATCAGGCACTCGTAATTGAATTAATTCTTACCCCATTTTATATTAGCAGTGATTTATCTGAAAATGGTTGATAGAGAGTTAACAGTAATATGTATCAAAAGAGTACATAATATTTGTTCCAAATTTGTTATATTACCAGCCGACGTTACCAAAGTTTGAAAGCAATTTATTGACCTAGATAACAATGTGTGTTTAATTGAAACATTTTTTTATTCACTTAGTAATCTTTTATGAACCTTTAAGAAAATAAATGGAATATGAGGTGTGACAGGAAGTTTCTCAATAAGATTTACACTAAAAGGACAAAAAAAGCCCAGCTATAATCTCTGCCTTAGGTTGCGCATGAAGTCCATTGAAACAGCTCCAGTTTATTATCCATACTCTCAACAAAGCACATGAACTCAGCATGTGAATAGTTTATATACCCAGTTAGACAAGACAATGATGCTATCTTAGTAAGTGGGGCTAGAAGGCTCCAGTGAAGACCCTACACTCTCTGTATGGTGAAATAGAAAAAAAAAACCCAACAGGAATCCTCTCTAATACTTCCTACTTTACTTTTCAAACTAGCCTATTTGAACTAGAACTGTCTTAAAGGTCACATCTAAGAAAAGAAGACTCAAATTTTTTTTTTTAAAGTGTGATTTTAAGTAGCCTTTGTCCTCTTCATGTCAGCTGGTAGAAAGCACACTGAACCCTTCACTCCAACAAAAGATAAAAGAAGAAAAATGCAAAATAAACTTTGGTTTGAATATATTACAGTCACTGCATTGCCACCACTCTTCTTCCAAGCACGTTTTTCCCTGAAGTATTTTCTTTTCAGAGCTCTCCATGGTGTTTTTCATTATACTAGTATTCTTTTTTTGTATTTATTCTGCTTTTGCAAAGTGCCACATGCAAAGGCAAGAAACTTGTCAGTGTAAGTAAAGGATCTCCATGGTAAAAACAAAACAAAACAAATCAAAACAACAACAATAAAACAACAATGGGATCAAGTAGCAGTGATTTTGTTCTTCGTAACATTGTCTCCTCAAAATCAAGGCAACTGTGGGCTGAAGAGTTAGAGGGATGTAAGTTTTGAAAACAAAATATTTGACTTATTTGGTTCCTGACTTCCATGTCACCTACAATACAAAAATCTTTAAGACTATGACTGGCATAAACTGATTGCTGTTGTTGGGGGAATAGTCAAAAAACCAAAACCTAAAAATGTGTACGGAGCTTGAAATGGTCTCACGGGGTAAACCATTCAAGACCTTCTAATAGCCAGTAAGGAAACTGTTCATGTTTGTTGCATGGACTGCCTTATAGGAAGATGACTCCAGCATTCAGTGCCACTGTTTAAGTATTTCTCATCTATATGTAGAAATGTCAATGAGAAATAACTTACTGAAAATCATCTGAGCTTGATTAATTGCCAGCTTTTGACATCATAGCCAGGAGCTTCATGGCAGTATCATCCAGTACTTCCTCAAGAACATGGCATGTCCCCTGCTGCTTGCTAGAGTCAGTGGAGTTTAGAAAAGCAAGGAGACACCTTTTGAATCATCCTCCAGTAGTGAGAAGGGGATGAAACACCGCTGGCATGATGCCAAAGGAGAGGAATCCACTCCTACTGGGAAAATGGCTTCTCAGCCAGCAGAGCCAGCTTGCTGTTGAGAGGGATAATCACACGTACTCTAACTCCTTCACAAAGACCTCAAGCTCCATTTTAAAATTGCTTCTTACCCATTTGTTAGTTAAGAAGCTTCCATTAATTTTCAGCTTATATCTATTCCTGATCAATTTATGCTTCTTCTGTCCTGTGTGAGTGGCATCATTAACTTGCAGAGTTCTTTTCCTCAGTTCATTTATAAAGGGAAAGTAGTTTTCCTCTTTGAAATGCTTCTTGTAGACAAATTTCCCAGTCCACAAGTTATCTGACCTGCACATGTCCAACTTGAATGAATCTTCATTGAACCTGAGTGAGCAGAGGTACACCTAGCAATGCAGCACCTCACACAATAATACTGATCCTTCTTTATCTCTACAGGATATACATGTTTTGCTATCTCCAAAGAATAAGTTTATCTTTTTATAGCTGCATAACACCGGTGACTTAGAGTCCACTTGCAGTTTGATTGATGTGTCAGGTCATTTTTTCCCTCTCCTGAACTCTCCCACCCCAGCCAGAACTCTTGTTATATACTCTTAAATGCGCATAGTGGTTTTACAATGTTAATATATCATAACAAATAGAATGACTTTGCAGTTTACACTATTGCATTTATTTTCATTTCCATTATTCCAGTGCCCAAAGTCATCTAGTTCTTAACCTGTGATATACTGAGCACCTTCTGCAGTGAAGGTGGTTTCTCAACTTTGTGCTATTAGCAAATTAAATTTGCACACTGAAACTTTTTTTTTTGCAGATATTAATGAAAATATTAAATAAGCTTAGCCCTAAGGATGATCTTGAGTTTTGCTGATGGTATAAAATTATTCAGGGCAGTAAAAACCAAAACTGATCTTAGGGCTCTGAGGGAGCAATAAACTGGCAGATTAAATTCAATGTTGATAAATGCAAAGTAATGCACATGGGGAAAACAACACTAAATACACATATACAATGATAAGCTCTAAATTAGCTATTATCATTCTGCAAAGAGATCATAGAGTAGCTGCAGATTGCTCAACAAAAACATCTGTTCATTGCCCTGCAGCAGTCTGAAAAGGTAAATAGAATGGAAGGTATTAAAGCAACCAGGAGCAGACAGGAAAGCAGCACTGTGCCACTGAATAAGCCCAAGATTTGCCCACATCTTGAATACTGCATGTCTTGCAGGTCACAGTGTCCCAAAATTAAATAGAAAAAAACTAGAGAAGATACAGAGAAGGGCAACAAAGACAATCAAAGACATGGGATGGTTTCTGTACTAGGAGAGATTAAATAGACTAGAAGTTTTCAACTCTGAAAAGAGGTCACTGGAAGAAGAAGTGATAGAGCTATATAAAATAGTGGCTGGTAGGAAAAGGTGAGTAAGGAATGATTATTCTCTCTTCTCCTGTGAGAGGAACTTGGGAGCATCAAATGAAATAATGAGGCAGAATTTCTGTACACAAGGACAGAGTAGGGACTTCCTGCTATCTTACATGAATTGCCAGTATGCATGCACACATAAGGCAAGTACCATGACAGCATTTCCCAGTTTTCTTTAGAGAAATAGAATTCATTAGATGGATAAGTGCAGTGTTTTGTGAGTATACCTTCCTTGGACACTACTAATCCTAGTGTTATTGTAAACAGCTAGGTAAAGTTTTGCTTTTTCTTTTTAAAGGGGAACTATTCCATATAGCTTGTATAGGTAATAATTTGATGCAGTCTTTTAGTATGAAAGGCTGCATTCTGACTCTATATTTGGAATATTTCCAGCAAACTCACAGTGAGTGGCTGTCAATTTGGTCTGTGACTTTGGTACAGTACCCATAAAATTAGCAGGACACAAATTAGTATTAGCAGGACATGTCCTGATCATCAGGAGATCAGTTGTCATTTTCAATGACACTTACTGCCATCCTGATTCTTTTAATTGTCCTACAGGGAAGAAAAAAATAAAAAGTCTGGTAAGGTCAGTGCAAAAAGAGTATTGATCTGGGATACTTAGTTTTGGAATTTTTAAAACTTTTTTTTTTTGCAATTATCAGAAGCATCTGATCCTTCCAGGATACCTTAGGGCTGTCTTAAATAAGATTAAGACACCATTCATACTGACAGGGTATGTGGACAATGGTGATCAGACTGCCTTGTGTGGGTCCCACCATACAGATGGAGAACTCCAAAGATTTGTTAAACACATACTGCACCAAAAAGCGTGAAGTCTGCCCAGCCATCAGGAGGCTTCTGGTCATTGCCAGAGATAAGCACAATGGACACATTTCCCAGTTTGTCTGTCAAATACAGGGATGTGTCTGTGCCCCAGACTCTAAGAGAAGGAAGATCATAGGAATCATAAACAGAAATGTTACCTAAATAGTGCTTTGTTTAAGCAGAGGCCAGAATAAAAAGCACCCACAGTTAATTTCCAACCCACTTGAAGCCAAAGAGAATTTTGGGAGAAAAGAGTTAGGAAAGTTTTGGTAGTTTCCTCATTTTGATGGAAATTCTGGCATGGTAGCTGTGTAGCTTACTTAAAAGGTCAATGAGAATCTCATGAATAGAATCTAACATTATAATGAAAACACAGTATTTAAAATTTCCCTGGCTCTCCTTGCTCAAAACTGATTAAGAACAGAACTGCTGCTATCTTGTAAAATGCTTGTAAATGAGTCATCCTTTCATCAGTAAAGCCTCAAAAGTTCAGATGCAATTGCCTAAGAAGAAACATTTTCAAAACTATGGCATTATCAGTTGGAAGATGCTGATAACTTCCAATCCACAGGAGGGCCCTGCTAAAAAAAAAAGCTCAGATAACTTCTCTTTTAAGGTTTCCCCAGCTGACTGATTAAAAAGTCACAACAGAAAATTCAAAGGTCACATTTTCTCAAGTGTTTCTGAGAACCCACTATCTGAGCAATTACATGAAATGAAGATGCAAAACACGAAAGCACTATGAGATCAGATTTGGTCTTCCAATTTTTTGCTGCTTTTTAAAAGTAAACAAGAAGGGGGGCAGCTTTTCTTTTGTAAATTACATTTGCATTTTAGGAAGAAACTTATTGGAGTTATGCCACTACCAGAGGGGGAATATACTTTTACTTGATTTTGTTATTTTTCTTGAGGAACTGGTCTAATTTATATCAGCTAAAAGCACTTTTTAAGATGAATTGAAAGCAGAAAGATTTACCTGAGTCTATGCACTCATGAATCTCTTGTAGGTATCTCTGAAGGACGAAATTGAAGGTCAATTTTACTGTCTACAGAAGCCAATCAGAAAACTTGAAAATGATAAATTTTGCTCCAAGAAAAGATTGAGGTTTTTGATCCACATTCAGCAAAATCTTTTACTGTTATAAGGTAATACATTTAGTTGCTCATGGACATATCAATTTAGAATTGGACTAGTGGTTTATTATAGCAAATAGCGGAATTGAGGGACAAAGGGGAAGCTCCTAAGGGAAAACCTTTCAAAATAGTGTGCATCAGAAGGTGTGCGTGGTCTCTCTTCTTGGCTTATTGCTCATGTCATTCTTTGGTATAATCAGAGGGATTTTTTTTTCTTTCTCAGATGTTGACAATGGACTATACATATCAATGGAGATAGTAAGGAGTTGCCATAAGCATATTCTGGATATGAGAAGTCTGGATTCCTGCAAAGATAAGCACAGGGTGGAGATCAAAGAGACCTGGAAAAGCTTGCCAAGACACATGTCAGGCTGACAGAGTTGCATTATCGTGATGCTGGAACAGTTACACAGACTTTGTGCCACCTCCACTGCAGTATCAGCACATTTGGGGAAAGGCAGGAAAAGGGGCAGGAGCAGGTGAGTGCAGGAAGAAGGAACTGTGGGCAGCAAAGAGAAAAGCAGTTCTCCATGAAGAAATGAAAACCTTGGAAAAAGCAGAAAGAGATTCAGAAAGAAATAAACAGGACTTCCCAGGGGTCATTTGCTTCACAGTATGACCCACTGTCCCACGACCACCAGCAGAGCTACAATGGTGCAAAGCTTTGTATTTGGCTTCACACGTGGATGAAAGAAGGAACCTGTTGAGTCCAAAACTGTTGTAATAAGATGAGAAAGGTTTTTTGGCATGCAGTGGGCTCAAGCAGACTTGGAATAAGGGCAGCCTGTCTTACCAGTATGAAAGATTTACGAAGGAAGAAAAAATGTGCACTCGTCATTTTTACAAGTTTTATTTTTCATTATCAAATTTAAAAAAGCAAGCAAGCAAATAAACAAAAAACCTCCAAAATCTCACCTGGCTGCTCTGCCTTCATTGGAGTACTGAGATATGTACTTACTGACTCAGAATGTAGATATAAGACCTTTTGTTTAAACAGCGTCAGAGCTACCTACCACTGTTTTAATACGTCAGGAGCTGGTTCCTTCTTTTTTGAGAAGCGCTATCTCAAGCCTGCAGCATGTATTTCAAGACTGGAGAACATCTCATGAGAAATTCACTCTGGGATAGTTTGAGTTCTACTAGAATTGAGACAAAGCAGTTTCAAAGATAGTTTGCTTCCGTGATTTTTATTTCTTTAAATCTGTATTTTTATTCTCTAGTTTGGAAAACCAGTTCAACCAGTTTAAGTTAATCAAGCACTTTAAATGGAGGTGGATAGTAAGCTATTTAGAAACTGATGGTCAGTTTCTAAGGAAATGTGAACATTTACTTCTTTCTGCAGAGAGGCCAGGAGAGTGGGAAATGGAGACCTGAACAGGAAAGAAAGGCATGGAGCAAAGAAAAGCCTTTGGCAGAGTGTCAGAGCCTGGGAGCAGTTGTGAGCAGTGGGACTGTCATCACAGAGGCAGGCAGGTCAGTGCGGAGGTAAGGAAAACAACCACATCAGGAGCTTGCAGGGCAGGACTTGTGGGGACAACCACCTCCTCCTAGGCTGCTCAGATGCCAAGGATGGCTGCGAACAGCACTGAGACCCAGAGACCTGAACATTCATGGCTGAATGGGTTGGAAAACCCTTGCTCACTCTCTGAGTAGCTCTAGGAGGCTCAGGACATCATCAGTAACACAAGTAATTGATATTCCTAGGTATCATATAGGATAATTATGTAAAACGGTTTTTACATTATCATTTTTTTTAATAAAAAACCCGTTTTTACATTATCATAATATAGGCCTGTCTTGAGGACAATGATCTAAAACCAATGGCTTTTTGAAGCCCTGCCTGGATGTCAGCTGCCACCATTGCTCATACAAGAGCAAGACTTGGAAATTTGCCTCCAGACTAAAGGACCGGACAACTTCCTGCTCAATCCTGTATCTAAGAAAAAGACACAGCATTAGGGCAGCCCATGAGAATCACAAATGTAAGGTAAAACATCACCTGCTTAAGTACTTTCAATTCCCCTAATAGCAAGAGTGATATCTCTGTAAAGCATGATTGAGCTTTTTTTATTTTTCATTTAATATTTTCAGATGCTAAAAAATCCTTCAGTGATTTGGTCCTCCTTGTAATATGGGGTGATTAAGATCTTTTCTATCATGGAGTGCTCAGTTTTCCTTTATACCACAGTCTTTATTCCCTATGTAGTAATGTAGTAGCATGTTATATCACCACTCGACTTGTCAGGAATATTTTTTTTATTTTTGCTTTATGAAAGAATTCCTATCTTCTAAACACTTGCTATAATCCTCCTGGAACAATCTCTGTTTCAATTATTAAAAGTAACCTCTTAGACTCATGCAATTAAAAATGAAATTACTTGAAATGCTAGATTGTTGATTGGAGCAGATTTCAGTCTTGCTACAGTTTTTCACTCTTTAGGCAATGTCACTGAAATAAAGATTTCAACTGGCGTGGTGCAGAGCCATTCCATCAGTCTATGGAAAGTAGAAATACAAATATAGTGTGCTCTGTACATTATTACAGCTATTATATGCAATGTTGCTCCTATGAACTTCAAGAAAAAATTTTCTGTATTCACTGAGTTTACCTTGGTTTTGTTTTGGTTTGTTTTTCTATAAGACTCATCTTCCACGGTCTTGTTTTTATTGGGAATCTCAGCTTTCATATTTCTTTTCATTTAATTTTAATTTATTTAATTTCTAAGTATAGGAATACTTGATATGTCAAACTGTAGAAATCTGCAAAGCAAAAGGCCAACAAACATTTTAAAATATTATATTATATTTTTTATAAATATTGTGTGGTCATAATTTTAAGAAAAAAATCTAATTTTGTGAGATTACATTCATGTGGAATTTTGGGGTTGTGACAGTGTTGAGTGGATTTACTCAAACAAGGTCCTTTCCTCACCTTGCTGTCTACTATGTTTGAGCCAACCTCAGTGTAACAAGCACAATGAGTGATAGTTCTAGTAATGGAAATCTGGCTCCTGTTTCTCATTCACAACCTCAATGCAAAGCCCTTGCCTTCTTGCACTGTTTGAATGTGCAACCTGGAGAAAGGATCTTGATGCTCAGCAGAATCCAACAGTCCGAAACAAAGCTGAAGCCGTTCCCTTCTCACTCCAGATACATTTCATATTCTCTAAATCCATCTGCAGTCTTGGGATCGTCTTAGCAACACTGGATAAAAACTTGGAAATAATTTCACTTGACAAACACAAAAATACAAAGTGTTGTATTTTACTGTTCTTCAAACAGAACATTCAGAACATTTCCAAGCAATGTTTCATACTGAAGTGTAATGTCATGTCTTCTGAAAGGAGAGTTATCAGTATCTGAAAATGTTATATTTCATTTTGGATCAAATCAAGGAAAACACCCCATGTTTTGTCCTCAGTTTATTTATTTATCCAAGAAAAACAGAAAAACAAAAAGCACAAATTAGCTCCAATATTTTTTCTTTGTTTTGAATTTTGACTTTTTCATCCAGAAAAGCACAAAAATTAAATATCTGTTGAGCTCTTAAGATAAGTGTTCTCAAATTCAATGTTGCCAGCCTTGGGGTTTTATGGTGTTTTCTACCCAGTTTAATAAAGACCATAAAACTTCACCTTCTTGAAGTCAGGTAAGAATCTCAGCTTGTTCCTTCAAAAGTCTTTTTCAAGCTCTCCCAGTCTTGTTGAAACACTGGGAGCATGGCCCAAGTGCATGCCATTGGTTTAGTATTTAAAGGCAAATTAAAAGATCGCCAATGGATTATACTTCCAACAGCGGCTTTGAAAATGGGGTTGGACCAGAGGGCCTCTAGAGATCATTTACAACTTGGTATTTGCTTTAATTCTCGAATATCCTCACTTCAGAGGATAGTCTGAGGATATTTTAGAGTCTGTTTCAGAGGATTTTATAAGCTCATTGTTGATATTGCAGCTCCCACAGATATTACTGAGAGCTGTGGATGCTCGGACTCAATTATTTGTGTTAAATCTCCAGCTGCAAAAAATTGCTTCTCTCCCTCACAGGACCTCTCTGTTCATTCAGAGTAAGGACTTGCTTGTGTAACACACAGTTGATGCAAAGTTTGGGAAGAGCATGATTACAACAACTATCAGGGAGTCCTTATTAGCTGACAGAATGGGTTTGCTGTTCAAGGTGGACATGTTGATGTCTCGTTTCTTTTTTCTTTTTTCTTTTTTTTCTTTTTTTTTTTTTTTAATAGAGAACATCCTGAAATCCTCTTCAACACTAGGAGGACTGAAAGCCAACAATGTGAAGCTTTTGTAAATGTCTAGCGAACCCTGGGGTGTGAGTAGTAGTTAGGCTCTTATCCATTGACACTAGTGAGGCAAAGCTAAAAATAAGAAAGAAATGCAACTTTAAAAATGCCTACAACATAGGTCAAGAGTTAAGAACATCAAATGAGATCAGACTTAAGGAACAAATCAAAGATAAAATAGGCTAAGGTTAAAAGAACAAGCTAAAATGGATCAATCAGGCAAGAGGTTAAAACTAAATAAATACAACTGTTTACAAGTCTTTCAAAAACCACAAATCCTAGCATGTACCCTTCCCATGGTCATTCACTGGGTGAAGACCTTTGAATCTGTATTTTTTTATGTGGTTTTCTGAAACAGAATAGATGTGTGGTTGCCACTGCTGTGACCATGTAGTTGACACCAACTTCTGATGTGGGCAATGGGGGGTTGACGCCGTTGTACAGCCCCATCTGCTGCACCATGGGAGTTTACTTGCTTTTTAATGTCTCTTCACTCTTCACTAGTCTGCATGGTACCAAGCTCATTTTAGGTAATATTTAGTTTTGATTTAGTAACAGTTGAAGGGAAAATCTGGCAAAGAGCTGAAACAGCAGAAGTGGTCCATGACTCCCGGGAGCCTTGTTCCAGCCTCTCCCTTTTCCACACACAAGGACTGTCAGGCAGCTCTCAGCCCAGTAGATGACCTCTAAAAGCCTACCTCCACAAGAGGTACTTAAAAGGAGGGCAGATAGGGAATGATGCCTTCCACCATATACTTAATCTGCAGGTTAGTTGCTTCACTATTATTGTGTTTAATTGTTCTCGGTGAAATCTAATTGCTTTTCTTTTTACCCATTTGAGTAATAATAATAATATTATAATTATACCAAGATCCTTAAAAGAGCAGAAAACATAAAAGCTGTTTCCCATGCAAGCAGGTGAAAGAATATGACTACTAGGATAAGAAATACTTCTTTCCTATATGGAATAGAAGAGGAATGATAGCAGCTGGCACAGGTAGGCTGACACAGCTACTGCCTTGTGTCAGTCACTGGATAAATGTGGGTGCTTTTAGGTGAGCTAATGACCAGCTGCCTCATTTCCCCAGTATAAACTGAAATGAAGGATTTTCAAAGTTGTATGCTGATAGTATATACATTTCAACATAGCCACATGCATATTCATGAGTGAAAACCGCTCTACTTCTTAATAGCAGCTTATAGTCGAATGCCAACATTCTTATCCAGAAAAATCTCTCATTTAGCTGGGTGGGAGATCTGCCCAAACTCAGACGTTCAGGAACTGATTTTAAATGCATGCCACGGAAAAGAGTTTCCTGTTCCTTTTTGCCTCCAGCACTAGATTAGCACTTAGAAATACCAAAATTCAATAGTGGCAACTATATTTTTAATACCTCAGGGATCTGCAAATAATCTGGTCCAGAATAATAAAAGCTCTTCCTCCAGAGAAATCCTCTGCTATATCACACAGCCACTCCAATGGCTTAGTGTCTGGTAGCCACACAACATGCTGGGTTTGCTGTTTGCTTATTCAACCACTTCCCAGGACAGAGCCTTGAGGGTTTGGAGAATGGGAAAGTTGCAGAAGACCGGAGTTTTCACATTCCCCCAGCCCTAGCTTGCTGGTTTGCAAAGTAATTAGTGATACTTCTGTATGGAAAAGGCCACTGGAAATTTGAGGCGTTGGAAATGCAGAATTTTGTAGCTGTTCCAAAGCAGCATTTCCAAAGTGAGCAGCCCTTCTCAGCTCACTGCTTTTCTTTGTCAGGCAGGGAGAAAGCGAGCCCTTCTTAATCACCCCGAAGTCAATGAGGGGCACTGCCACCCTGTCACTCGATGATTAATTACTGCATCTGCAGACAGGGCTGCCAGCAAACGAGTGGGCATCATCCATGACGCATACGCAGCCATGTATTTAAAGGGAAATCTGTACAGGCATCGCAGCCAGCATGGGCTCAGGAGGGGAGGGGGGGCCTTGCCCCAGTAAATCCACATCTGCCATCCAGCAGCTGCAAGACCAACAAAGCTCCTTCAGAAGAAAACAGGAGAAAATCCTTAAGCAACTGGAGGAAAATATTATTCGCCTTCTTCCCAGTGTGAGTATTCCACTTCTTCCCACACAAATGTTCCCCAAATGATTTTTTCCATAGATATATCTAAAGTCACCGGTTCTGGAAATTCAGGACAGAAACAAAGTGGGAATCTCATTGTTTCATTGAACTCTAAGAGATTAGGCTTTGGGAAGACCTTTAAATACCACAACAGCTCAGAATTCTGATTTTATGCAGTTTTGCTTTTTTCTCTGTAGCTGTAGGCACTGGCAGAACTTTGGGGATGATTAGTTCTGAAGATATGGCACATATATGTCCTCACAAACACACACAGCCTTGTTGCAAAGAGGTGTACAGGAGATTCACAGGAAGGGGCAGTTTAGGATTTCTTTCTTCTGAGCTACTGCAGAACTGCTTGTGCTTTAGAAAATAAAAATAAATTTTAAAAAAGAAGATTTAGATTTAAACAAAGGAGGTTTTGAAGTATTACTTTTGTATGACTATATCCTCTCCCAGACTGGCACACACTGGAGGGTGACATTTCAGTTACATCCACTCCCCTGGGCCTGTCCCCTGGCTTAGAGCACATACCACACAAGTGGGTGGCGTTCAGTTTTCATTGCTCCTTTGTCCCAAAGCTGGAGGCATCTTTTTGTTTTAACGGCACATTGTGTTCCTTGACAAGACAGAGCTAATGCCCTGAGCGGGATTCTATTCACACAGTAGCAGTGGATTAGAGATTTGATTTTCTTTTTTAACAAATCAGTGTAGTAGATGGTATTGGGAAAAGAAAATGCATGCACTACAGGGATGTAGCAGAGCTTCCCAGATCTCTGCCGCACAGGGCATAGCACTAAAGGGAAGATATATACAGGCCAAGAAATTATGAATACTGCCTCCAATTTTCTATTTCCCCTTTCAGAGCAGAAAGAGCCCACAGCTGCCAGTGCTCTCCATAGTATCAGAGACAAGTTCAGTGGTGTTCTAGTTTTAGTGCCTGATGAGTTCCTATTGCTGTTACTTCCCACCCTATCCAAAAATGAAGTTACCACATTGCTAGGGCTGCATTTTTTCCCACCCAGAGGTTTCTGACACAGCCAAATTACAGTCACAATCTGCAACTGTACTTAAGCTGCCAGTACAACTGTGTGAACAAATACTGTACCTGCCTCTATAACTCATCTTGGTCACTAAGTTGAGGTAAGGGTTAAAAACCCAACATGACCTCAACCTCAGCTGAGACTGCTTGCCCAAAAGCAAGTGCCTGGTATATGTAACAGCAAGCACACCTCTTCAGCACCCCTTCTCCTGAGAGCTCCAAAGGAACCAAGGATGCAAGATGGGAAGGATATGCACTGCTCATTTCCATGTTAGGAGGATATCTATTCGGACATCTAATGAAGGAAATCTGGGATGGCATTGTCATCATCCAATCAAAATAGTCACAAAAACTGTGAAACTGAGTTAACTTAGGGAAACTCTCTATATCTCCAGTGCATAGGTTGATAACAGACAGTATGTAGAAATAAATCCCTTCCTTTCTCCATTAAGCCACAATTTTCCTCCCTCCTCACATTAAAAAAAAAAAAAAAAAAAAAAAAAAAGACTGCCAACTGTCCCTGGGTAAAATAGCATAACTTATTGACAATATTTTCACTTCTTGGCCATTGACATCCACTCATCATTATGGACTATTTAATAACTGAAGAGAAGGGGAGATGCTGCATTTTTCTCCACAATAGCTGCATCTTCTCTTTGTCCTGATCAGTCTTATGCTGGTTTCTTACAGCTAAGTAACATCAGGAGGGCATTAGCAGCAGCAGTCCCCCTATCAGACAAAGCCACAAACCCACCCAGAAGTCACTGCATAGACTGTTTCTTTTCACCAAGTGAAATATCTCACTGCAGCTCTTTTTTTGTTAATGTATTTTGGAGCCTTTCTGTGCAGTATGTTTGACGCTTAGTCAAGTGTCCTTTGCACTGACTACTGCTGTAAGTTACTTCTTTGGAACAAAATTTGCCTCTTTCAGAGAAATAATTGGAAGAAGGAGATGGAGGGTGACCTTAACACTGCAAATTCCCCTGCACTTTGTGCACCAGCATGGAGGATCTAACTCCAAGGGTTCAGAGAAAGGGCAAGGTCCTTCTCTTCCCTAATGGTAGTATCTAAGGGACAACAGAGAATTACATTTTATCTGTGAAATTTTGAAAGATAAAATAAATAGGTCCATTTCCTTCAGCACAGTGAACCTGAAGTGCTGTTGCAGACCCTAGTGCTGTTGCTCCCTCGTCTTGGACCACCATGCACTTCCCTCCAAACAAAAGGCAATGCATACATTTGAGTCAGTTCTTGCTCTCTCCTTACTGGCAGTGAGCAGCTGACAGTGTCTTTCTGCAGCACAGCCCTTCTCCCCCAGCATTGCCTTTGCTGCAGTGTTGTATGAGTAGGTGGGGACTCTGCTCCTTACCCACTCCATACCTTGCTTTTTCCTTGCTTATCCAGGTTGGGGGCATAGGAAGCAGCAGTTCTGCAGACAGAAGTCCTTTCCCATGAACACGTGAAACAATGGATCCCCACAAGTAGCCCAGCAAAGGCAGAGGGACTGCTTTATGCTCTTTTATTTCTTTGCCAGACCAGTCAGGAGGATGTGTTACATCCTGAATTTCTGTACAGACAGAAGGAGAAAATTCATAGTGGCATTCACAGTCTTTATCTCTCACTCTCACCTCTCCCTCTTTCTATTACTTTTCTGCTGGAGACTGAGTTTTGTTCCAGACAAGTAACCTATGACAGAAAGCTCAGCCAAGAGGGCACCTGGTTGGAGTGTATTGCACAGACAATGAGGGAAGTGGGGATGGGGGGGACGGCAGGGAAGACGTGCAGAAAATGACAGCAACAAGGAAAAAAGACCTCCAGAAATACAATCCAAATATTTCAGCTCTGTTTCAGCAGCTGTCTCAGAAGACTCTGTTAAAGCAAGAATTTTTGTGCTGCAACTTTTTACCTGAAAAATAAATAAGGAACAAGAACAGGAAGCAAAGTACTCAGAGTGGTTTATCTAAATGAGACAGTGTCTTTTTTATGGATACAGAATTTCAGATTAACAAGGAGATGCTTCTGACGTGTTTGGAGTGGCTCTAGAGACTTTCTGGACACTCAGATTTTTCAGAGCTGTGTGTGTTTAAGTGCAGCCCCATCAGGTCATATACAGAGGTATGCATTTCACATCTGTCAGAAGAGGAAAAAAATGAGAGGCCATTTCTGCACTTGCTTTGTGTGTTGGGCTGTCCTTGCTGTTGTCTGTAGTTCTCCAGAGCTGGATTGAAAGTGTTTATTCAGAAGAATATAATCTCTGAGGTGGATGGCCATTTCCAGTATTCACACAAAAGCTTTCTTAACTCATTATATCCAACAGGTAATGCTGGAGGAAATAACCGTGATGGGTCTTAATGTAACAAGCATTTAAGTACGTGTGTAAACATTTTGTTGCTTTATGTTGAGAAACAAGCAGCAACTTTTGGGAGTGTGTCTTTACCAACAAGTACAGGAATTCTCTGAGCCTTTTTTTTGTTGTTGTTGTTGCCTGTCTGCACTTCTGATTGCTTTTCACCAAAAGGCCAATAAACCAGAGGATGGTCTCCTTAATTTTAAACAGGAAGAGATTAATGTTGTTGTAGTATCTATTGACTAGAAATCTCAGGCTGAGTTTCCCAAGCAGTTTTCCTTCCTCTTCACTTCTGAGTATTAAAGGGAAAATCAAGAATCGTTTTCACTGTGGAAAAATGCATATACTGGTTACATTGAAATATAAAATATGCACTGGCATGAAAATGTAGAATTTTTTTTGCCTGTCAGCTGCGTTCTGGTGAGAAGCAATGAAGTACATGCCGGAGATGACAAGACTGTACCACTCCTTCTCATCCTCTTGCTGTAAATAGCCTCCAATTATTATTATCTCAGACCTTCAGCTCACTCTCTAATGAAAAAGCTTTGCTTCAGCAAATTCAGAATGGCCTTAGAAGAGTGTTTATTATTAAAAGCTTCTGGAGCAAAGAAAGGATTTGGCAAAGGACTTGCTTGGGTGATAACTGCTTTATGCAAGTCCAATGCTGGTGAGAGTAAGGTATAGCCAATGTAAACATCAGTCTTTAGACACTGTTGATGCCTCTGCTCCTAAGAACTAGAGTTACTGGTGAGGAGTAAAGCAGCTGCAGCTTTCTTGGTCCTTCTGCCCCGGGGAACTGCAGCTGTCTTCAAGGAGATGAAAACAGCAACAGCGGCTGGAGCTTTCACACAGAAAGGCATCTGCTGATTGGAAAGGGAAGGCAGCTCGAAGGACGTGATAATCACAGCCCATCACTAATGTAGATAACAACCTTTCTCAGTCATCTCCCTGACAGTGTATCCTTTTCTGCCTCGTTGAAGGCTGGGGCAGGGGAATTAGGATTGTTATTCATACACCCAACCTGGGTTTTTTCAAACAGGATTCCAGATGGCCAACAATTTTGATTCAGGTGAACAGCTCATTTAGCAGTATTGGGCTGACTATTCAGCGATTTCGAGAGCAAACAGCAAACTGGAAGCAAAAAAACATTGGCTAGGAAGACATAAAACATTGAAATCATGATGGATATGCATCTGAGTCTTGCCTCAGAAAAAGGCTCATGAATTTTAAGGGTGTTCAGAACTACCTGGAGGAAACCTTTACTTTCCATGCAACTGTATGTACATATGAATTCAAAAAGAACTGAAACAGGCTTTCTAGAATATTTTAGGACAATAAATGTTTTTTTCATAATACATCCATCATGCAAAATGTCAAATACAGTTTGCAGAGAAAATTAAGCAGGAGCCAAAGAGGAAAAGAAGGTCCGAAGGTGAAGGAGCAAGTACCACTGAGGAGTGACAGAGTGTCAGAGAGCAGGGCTCCTGCATGCCCCTGGCTGCTTATTTATTTTTATAGCTGGTAACTGTATATTGCAGCAGTGATTTATTTATATATTTATTTATTTCAAAGCTTAGATTTACAGAGAAATAAATGACCCTAAAGTTGTTTATTGGTAACTTCCCTCCTCCTCAAGTTGGATATTTCACTACTTATACTGTGTCCTTGGTGGAGCAGAGAGAGGCACGCAAGGGACACCTGAGCTCAGAGAGCCTTCTTCTTTTCTTAGTTTCTCTTCCTGCACCTAAAGATTAGCAGATTCAGGGTCTTCATTTGTTTCTTGGGGTTCAAGTCACAAATCTTCTCACCTGGCTTTGTTATTAAGCAAGAAATTTAGGCAGATCTTTGGCAATGGGTGCAGGATTTGCTGAGGACATCTGTCCAGACAGTTATGTCTCATCCCAGCAGAACTGACTAGGTAGAAGGGAGAAACTCACTTCTGTAGAGCTGCAAAGACCTCTCCTAGTTTCCACAGCTGTATATTTAATTACTGAATCATTGCACTGGGGGTCAGAATCTTTCCCCACTATAGATTTATACTAGTTAATATGTAGATTTTTCCCTCTGATATTGTTACTCTTAATTAAAGCCTAGGTGGGAGCAGAATGTAACCCACTATGATCATTTCCAGGAAGGGTAAGTCTTAGCTAAGCTCCTAACTCTTGGATGAACTCTTCTTTTTGCATCATTGTGTTATGAAATGAGGTCTCTGAAAAGGTTTATTAGCTTAGATTTAGACCCAGCTGGTTTCATAGTAATGGGTCCCTCTTCACATCAACTGTCTTCTCAGAGGGCAAAGGCAATTAGAAAGCAATGGAAAAGAAACACTACTGTATTTACATTCTTAATAGCATTGGCTTGATGCCCTGACTTCCTATAAAATCTGCTTTGAGAATGGCTATTAAAAACACAAGAGTGATTGACAAAAGAGTGAAGACTCTTTCACTTTCAGATCGTGGGTTTGCCCTCATGCTGGCATGGCAGTGATCAAAGCTCATCACCTGGCTGGCAGTGCTGGTCTCTGCAGTCACATCTCTGTTAAAGAAGATTTCCCTCTGCATTCCCATGTGAGACACAGCAGTGGGTCAGTGTGAGGAAGCCTGAGCTGTCCCAGGGGCAGGAGAAGAAGCAACTTGGCACCAATCCTAGAGACACTGGTAAATGGGGGAACTACTATAAAATCCTCCTCTACCCCCAAAGTAGGTATTCTTCTGTACTGCAAGGCTATCAGCTCACTGGCTGTGAAAAAATGGAAAGAAAACCTTAGGTCACTGCATTCTCATGAATTAGTTTTAAGATCTTGGTTTTATAGTCTCAAATACTTCAGTATAGCTCCTGATTTCAATACAGCTTTTTACTAACTTCTGACAAGTATTTCCAGCACAAATAATGCCCAAGGAGTGGGAGTAGCATTTATTTGGAATAGAGGGAATCAGTTCAATCAGCCATTTCCCTAGCATGAAGGTAGAACATGGCTGAAAAGAAAGAAAGATAGCAATGTCCCAGTAAAGACTACTAATCCCATAATTAAACAGAACAAATTAATCCCTAGGACAAAAAAAATATTCAAAGGTCAATCTCTTGTTATTTGTGCCTAGGAAATTTCGTCTCTTACTCTGATAAAAATAAAAGGCATGCAGTTTGTAAATATCTGTTACTTTTCAGAGAAAAAAAGAAAATCTGGGATTTTTTTTCTTCTTTTGTCCTTTCATCATTATTTTGGTTTTGACATAAATACAAAACATAATGCATCAAAAATTACTACAAATGCAGGCAATCTTAAAAGATCAATAAACAGCTCAGTGGATCTGAGACAGAGCAGTCTCACAACCTTCCAAAATGGCATCCTAATGTTCTATATTAATTAAATACAGATTTTCAAAAGACAGTTAACAGAGCAAGTACAACCCAGCAGGTTGGGAATGTTGATTTCTCTTCCTTAATTGTGTTGTAAAGCCACCTCCACAGATAATAAAATAACAATTTAGCATGGAGGACAAAAGAACATAGAAATGACACAAATGAATAACAAAAAATGAGACAGGGAATAAGAAAGCAATGGGGACTAAACCATGCTGACTCCTCCTCCTCTCTCTCATCCACTTGCAGAGACCTGTCCCAGAAGCCTTCCAGGGTGCCAGTGACATCCAGCAGCCACTCGCCCTGTGTAACCACATTGTCTCTGAGCCCAAGGTACCCACAGATGTTCTAATTTAGCTATTGTTTATTACAAAGCAAAACACTTGCTCCTCGTCTACCCACCCTTTGTTCTTTTCTCCCAGCTCAGAGATGGAAGGCACGTTCTCAGAGTTCCTTGTCTTAAATTTAATTTTTGAGGCAATCAACTTCAACAGAGTTGCTGATTGCAGCAGGACAGGGATTAGCTCCTATGTGAACACCTAAAATAGCAATTCTCCACCTTCACTAGTCCACACATGCTGCATTCACTGTGGCCATTGTTCTAGGAAAAAAGGATGTTTATTTTAGGGAACATCTCAATGAATAGGATTTTCAAGGATTTTTTCCCCACAAACTTTGAATTTTCTCTAAATGTTCCTGTAGAAATCAACATTCAAAACCTGTCACAAAACTTTGACACTTTTTAAAATCATCAGTCAAGCAGGAAGATGGCAATAGGATGCACTGTGTCTGTGTTTGTGTCATTGTAATGTGAGGCTTCAAGGGTGTGCTAACTACCTAAAACTTTTCAGATTCAATTTGGATAAGCACTTTAAAACAATCTCACTATTCAGCTAACATCTTCCTAGTTGGACATACTTCAGGCACAGCCTTTGCCACAGGATTTACATTTCAGACTTGCTGAAAGCACCTTGAGGAATGATAACTTCACAACACTTCTCCTTGGGCCACTTGAAATGGAAAGTGCATAAAAAAGAAAAGTGGTGGGAATGGAATAAAACATTTTCAGCATTTATCACGGTTTATATAATTTCAAGGCGTGGTAGAAGATTTCTCATTTTACTGGAATAATTTTAACCCTCTCTGACAATGGGAAGAGGCAGTGATTGCCTGGAGGTTTCCAAAGTAACTAAAAAAAGTAATCCAAATTTTTTTAAAAATACTTATTTTGATTAGACCTGAAAATTGCAGACTTCTCTTCACTGCAGTGTTCTAGATTAATTCTGATGTAACATCAATTTTTCTCCAGGCTGTGATGGAGAGTAAAAACGAACATCTATTCAGCTTCTGTGATGTCCAAGTTACATTTGAAAGGTAGCAATGTGCAAAGAAAGGAAACAAAGAGCGAACAAGACACTGTTGCCTTTCCATTTGGAGAAGAGGGCTAGCAAAGCCTGGCCAGTTGTGAGAGTTCATTTGTTCTTTCAGCCAGTCTCCTCTGAGCTACAGCCAGAGGCTTTACTGGCTGATCTAACCCATGCATAGTTTTTTGCATGTTCTTCTCTTACATCTTCTAAATCACATCATCCTGCTGTGACGTAAAGTTAGATCTACATGAGCTTTCACAATCTTATCCAGTGCTTGTGCTGGACCCTCTGAGCTGCCTAGGAGCTGGATACCCAAGTTAGCCCAGTCTCCTATGACAAGGGCTTATAGCTGAGGCTCAGTTCTGTGCTAATTGCAAAGACGTGGCCAGCCTGGAGCGCACACATGCCAACCTCTGTCAGGCTGCAAACTGCGATGGCTTTGCTGGTGACATTGGAGTGC
>NW_010329388.1:13861-26631 GCF_000700745.2 Antrostomus carolinensis | reverse complement strand
GGCTGGCTTTTCAGCTCTTCACTGTGGCTTTTGTTTTCTGCTTCCCTCCACTCTGTTGCACTTTGCTGGTGAAGCCAGCCTGGTGTGCAGGTGCTGCTGGTCACGTTGGGTCTGTGCACAGCAGCTGGTGAATCCTCTCAAACTGCTCACTGCAAATTTTGAGCCTACCTGCTTTTCTGCCTTCTCCAGCCACCTGGTATTTGAGCTTTTTTGCTGTTGTTTGTGGGCTTTGATTTTTAAATTGGCAGGAAATCCACTATCCAAACCAGTGCTGGGCAAACCTGGCTCTCCAGTGGCTGAATAGCTGTGTTACAGCTCGTAAAGAGAGGAACAAAATCATCACGCTGGACAAGCAATTCCTGTGAGTCTCAGACTGTGCCTCAGGCTATGGAGATAGGAGACAGAGGGGACAACAATTGTCAGTTGGCTAGGCAGGACACCCATTTCATTACTCCGTTGGCAGCCCTCCCAAAGAAACACTGCACACAACTAACCCATCAGTTCATATTTAAGCAGTAAATAAAGAAGATAAATGAGCAAAGGGAGGAATATATGCAAACAGTTCCTTCCTCCTACAGAAGTAGCCTATTGCCCTGAGGATTCAGTAGTTGCTGGTAGGCACTGTCCTCTATCCTTTCCCATAAACCTTTGGGGTGTGTAAAAGGAAAGATTTCTTTGAAAGGGTTTCTCAGAAGTGCTGAGCATTTTTAAATGCTTTACCAATAATATGTTGAGACTTTTGGTCTAATGGCACTAGATCAGATACAAGCAGTAATGACTCTGTTGAGTTACACTGTGCAATAGGCTAGAGAGGACATTGTAGTCCCCAGGCAGTCAGAGTACCCTTGAAAAACTACCATCTGGCAATGCCTGATAAAATTCGGCTAGGATATAGTGGAGTGTACCAGTGGGGAACCCAGTGAGAAGACTTTAAAGACCAGGAAACTGCAAGGGAGGAGCAGACATTCATTGCTGAGGGTCTGTGAGCTATTTGTGTGCTTGTTCTCACGTATACAACATAACACTGTTGTGTTAGTCTAAGTACAAGTCAAATACTCTGGAGAATTTAAAGACATGTCTTGCTAGATGCCTTTCTGACATTTCCATATTTACTACCAAGCAGCAATGAAAAATATGAATGTCCTCTTTTTAATTCCATGACTGTGGAAAAAAGAAATAACACAAATGAAAAGTCCAAAAATGGATGAACTTGACTGAGTCTGAGCAGACCTTGGATGCAAAGCCACCAGTCTTGGTTCACGGTTATGATTAAAGTGCCAAGGAATGAACTGAAACAGTGCATCCAGGCTTGGTATCTCCTCCTAACCTAAGACACGAGGAGTGATTTTGTTTGTCTGACCATCCTCCTCCACACCATCCTGAAGAGCTGGTTGCTGAAATTTCCCCCTCAGCACGAGAACCAAAAAGGGGCCCTGAGAGACCTTTTGTGCAAAGCTCTTGTGAGTAAAGCAGTTTGAAAATGAAACTTCCTCCAAGTAAAAATGTCTATAATTTCCTCCCAAATGCTTCCTCTTGAACCAAGGAATTAAAAATTGCAAAATCAACAGAGGCGTCTATTTTCCCTAAGGCGAAACATAGGAGCTGACCTAGCAAAAGCTTGTCTTTGTTTTGCTGCTATGGATTTTTTGTTTTACTTTGTTTTTGTTTTGTTTCTAATGGTACCAATCTAGCTGTCCAAACTGTCTCTATTCCCATAGAATAATAATCAATTTTCTATTTCAACAGCTTTATGTCATGAATATTAAAAAGAATATCTGGATAACACAGTTCACCAACATTGTGTCTTTTCCATTCTAACTTCATGAAAACTCTTAGAACAGCTAAGACGTCATCAGAATATGTTTTAAACAGAGGAATGATGACAGAATTTGATGACAAATAAACATATTAGCAATGGGAATACTAATTTACAATTATTAATATTCTTCTCTGGGAGGTGGACTAATTTCTTAACTTCTCCTGGAACTAACATAGTCTATAGAACAAACTTTGAACAGTATGAGTTATAGCATTTATCTTTCTTCTCTGATATAACTGCTTTAACAAGAACCTTTTACCTTTTCATTTTGTGCAATCTTAGTGAAAGTCTTAAATTAGCTTCTGTCTACCTGACAGAAAGCTATTTATTCCCCTGTAGGTTCGATTTTTACATTTAGGACAAATTGTGTGTTCAGTTTCATGTAGAGCCCTTCACATGCTGGGGACCACAAAAGAGATATTACTGGAAGATATCTCTTGTTGTCATGACTGACAGTGAATCACCTGTACCCATGTACACTAAAAACCATATGGGCCAGAAGACCACGGGACAGTCTTGGCTGTATCTACAAAGGACAGCATGTGTTGTATATGGCCTTGAGAAGTCTTCTGTTAAACATCATTTGCAAAGCAAAATATTATTCAGACCTCTTCATGTGGAGATTGCACTGTAATATACCACCAGTTTAGCTGTCATTTTAGCTTCCATGAGACAGGGCTGCCTAATTTCGTGTTTAGAGGATGTCAAGAGAACAGCAACAAGGGTAACAGGGTTCCATATGGACTTCTGCAACCCTTGGATTGAAGGGACAGTACAATAGCACCTGGAATACTATTTCCCAAAGCTGAAGCAAGCTGTATTTACTGTTCATGTGCTGGTTCACTAACTCTGCTAGCAGTAAGGAAAAGAGGGGAGAAGAACAGAGAGGGAGGCAGTGATGGCCAAGGTGGGAAGATGGAGTATGGGCCTGGGAAGAGAAGGGATATAATGGGATTCTGATAAAGCTTTAGGGATATTTTTGGAAGCTGCTTAAACATTTCCTGAATTGTGAGCATGTCAGAAATCTAAACAGGCTTTAAAAAGTAAAAGTCAGCATTTATTAGACTACACACTGGAAACATTAACTTACGTTAATATAGAAAAAAAAATCAAAAGAAGACAGAAAATAAACAAACAGGTTCATTAACCCATGTCCCCCTGCCACCACGCTTCCACAGAGCAGGTCAGGTCTCTGTCGCTGGCTCTCAGTCCAGCAACTTAGCTACTCTTTGGGTGCACATTTTTTGCTCTTTAGTCCTTTCTCAAGAAGACACCTTACACTTTCACACCTTCCAAGGAGCACAAACATCTCCCTAATCTGGTTAGTACCCCCCACCTGGTTCTTACCCTGTTAACCTGGAGGACAATAGACACAGTGAGGCAATGAGGGTGTTTATCTGTACTGAATATACTCAGACAATAAATACACCAGATCTGCTTCCTGTAAGGTGTGAGATGGTGAGAAGAAAGGAGGAGAGATTAGCAGTGGCGAAGCTGAGTTAAATTGAGAATCAGGCCCCAGCTTTTTCCTTACTTTTTTCCTGCTAGTGAACGTCAGCAAAAACCCACCCTTCCCACCCACTGGACTTGTGTATCTCTCCAATAAGGATCCTACCTTCTCTCTGCCTTTCTGCTTTCCTTTCTTTGAACCCTCGTGCTCTTGTTTTTACTATTGCCAACACGAAACCATGACCCTGGAAGTGGAGCTGCTGCTCTCTTCTTGCTGAAGTCAACATGCAGGGCAGGCTATGCCCAGCAAAGCCTGTCAAGCTTTCATTTAAGATGATGGAGAGCCTTGTCAAGGAGAAACACTCCCTTATTCATCACCATGTTGCTAACACCCTGCACAGACACCCAAAATGGCTGCTTGGTGAAAGATAAGGTCTTCCTAGCATTTAACCTCCCACCCTGGGAAACTGTGATAAACAGCCACCACCTTGCTGTGTGCTAGGGACTGAGCTCTGCCCTGAAAAGATGTCCACAGAGCTGAGATACCAGAAGTTATCGTGGCTTTGGTGTCCTTTGTAACCACATTAAAAAAAAAAAAAAGTACTGTGTTTTCCAGGTGTGTTATATTTTCTGCCTGCACTCTTGGGCTGCCCAGCTTGCTGGACCCAAGATTATTTTGCCCACTGGGTTACCAGAGAAATGTCCTGAGGTGACAGGGCAGGACAACAAGCCAAGAAGCTGCCACATCCCACCTGGCAGAGCAGGTGTGCAGGTAGAATCTGCAAAGTGCTGCCCTAGGGGTGGATGTGAGCCTCAACATGAAGGGTTCAGTGGAGTGCTTGTTATCCTTCAACTCAACACAGGTGGTGAAAGGGAGGTGGAAGGTGAAGGGGGTTCTGGGGCAAGTTTATAAGGCTCTAGAAGAGCAGAGCTGTGCCTGCTTTGGTTTTCCTGACTGTGGGTGCAGATCCCTGGCCAATTACTTGTGCAAGTTTTTTTTCTGCAAGCTGATCACCGTCTCAGGAGGGATGAGGTCAACCCTGTTTAAAACAGTAAGGTAGGTCACAAGGGTGTTATTGTATACCTGAAGATACCATATAACTGGAGAAGGCTCTGAGGAGACCTTCTAGTATCTGAAAGGGCCTACAGGAAGGCTGGAGAGGGACTTTCTTTCAAGGGCATATAGTGATAGGATAAGGAGTAATGACTTTAAACTATAAGAGGGTAGAATTAGATTAGATATTAGGAAGAAATTATTTCCCATGAGGGTGGCTGGACAGTGGAACAGGTTGCCCAGAGAAGCTGTGGATGCTCCTCCCTGAAAGTGTTCAAGGCCAGGTTGGATGAGGCTTTGAACAACCTGGTCTAGTGGAAGGTGTCCCTGCTGATGGCAGTGGGGTTGGAACTGGATGAGCTTTAAGGTCCTTTCCAACCCAAACCATTCTGTGATTATGGAGAGTCTGACTGATGATGACTGTTACCCTGAAGTTGTACAAGCTTAAACAAGCCCTTTGTTCATCAGGTCTTTGTAAATAAATGTGTTGAGTGCTTGTGAAAAACCTCTGTGAGTTGTGTGGAGGTAACTATGGAGCTGGGCTGTCCCTTGAGGGATGCTTTAGTGTCTGATGGGTGGTAAAAGCCCTCTGAGGAGATGGAGGAGAATCTAAACCTGGGCTCTAAGCAGCTGTGTGGCTGTAGTGGTGTTAATGACTTGCACCTGGTGTTGGTAATTACCAGTGCTGGGAGTCAAGTCGTTTTCAGAGCCCTCCAGCTCTGGTAGCTGTGAGTTTCTCTCCCTTTTTGCTGCAAGAAATTACTTTCTCAGAGGTACTTAATCTTGGTGGTGAGAGGTGGTGTGGTGGAGGATCTGGTGGAGGAGATGTTTTGAAGGAATGGTTTTTACCTTACAAACATTAATTTTTGACAAAAACAAAACATTAGGGTGGCACAGGGTGTTATCAGTGATTTGTTTCTACTGCTTTGTTTCAGTCATCTGTGCTGGTTGTTTTATTCCATGTCACTTGGGCTCCAGCAGTGCCATGGCATGAGCCATCCCAGTTTTTTCCAGCACTGCTGAAAAAAAAAACAACTTAATTATCTCTTACATCAAACCAGCCTTGAATTCCTGTTGCCTAAAATATCAACTGCAGCTCCCTCAGTAGCTACCAGGAAAGCTGCAGGTGACTTGTTTGTGACTTGCAGGTCCCTGAAGAGAGGCAGGGGTCAAGGCTAGTTCTCCTTAGACAGGGCTCTGGGCTTCTTCTCAATGTAGCCTACAGCTCATAGCCAAAGAGGTGAAAATAACCCCATGATGTAGTCTGCTAGGGTTTTGCTCAAAAAGCAGCTGTGACTTCATGACAGCTTATAAGAGGGAGCCTCCATCCTCCCTTTCATCAGCTCCACTGATAAACTGCCTGTTCCCTTCCCCATAATGGCTTTTGTTCCTTGTCGGAGCTGTGAGACTGCAACTGATGCTCGAGGGGGAGGGTTTGGGATGCAAACAGGCTTGAGGAATATTTTTACATTAGTACTGCTGCTTTGGATGATGTATTGTCAGATCACAGGCTTCATCTACACCCATGCAAGACCTCTGATTCATCCTACTGCTTGAATGAAAGGTGAAGTGATGTGGAAAAGCTGGTGCTGGGGAGTGGACATGCATGTGAGTGCTATTTCATAGACTGGGAAGTTATTGGTCTTGTATTAGCCTGACACTGGAAGGTCTTTGTCTCTTAAGTGTTGTTTACATCTCAGTTTTGGAGAAGGCAATAATTTAGTATGAGTTGGCAATAATTGTAGAGCACTGTAATGAGTCTCTCAAACTACAGTGTAACTAGTCAGCTAATAGCCACTGAAATCCCTTTCTATGTAATGCTGTAGATACCTTGGAGAGATGAAATAGATATTCTTTGTTCTTTATTAAAGTTTTATGTTAAGAGCGTTGTTCTTTGGCTCAAAGCTTGATTTTTGTCATTCTGGGGAAAAAAATCCCAAAACTGAAACTAAGTTTTTAAAGCTGTTTGTGCATCTTAAGAAGCACATTTTTCATGTGATCTTGCAGCCCTGTAAAATGAGTTCATTGTTTTCTTCTGTTGAACAGAGAAGGGTTGAAAAGGAGAGCTTTAAGTGTCCTACCCACAGTTCTTCCAGGGATATTGCGCCTTGGTCACACTTTCATTTAGGGCTTTGGTGTTGTCATACTGCAGTATTTTACTGGTAAAGTCTTCCAGTGCATACTGGCTTAGGGCATGGGCTAAACAAGCTCAAAGCCATGTTGTGTTAGGGTGATGCTGATTATTGTTAGTAGGGCTTGCTGACCACTGGCTGGGTGCCATAGTAATGTCACAATGTGGTTCTGATCTGTGCCATAACCAGTCCTGAACTGGTAGAGATCCCCTGCCTGTCTGTAGTTGGTGTCATGTGGATGCAGTTTAGGACTCTTACTGCTCTTTATTGCAGTTCATTAAAATAAGCAATTACATCAGCAATGTGCAGTTCTGCCACAAAAGATTTGACCACTCTGTTATGGTCCTACTCACTACAAAACTCTCTCCCACATATAAGCTGGCAAAAATCAGTACTAAAGACTCAGCTGAAAAGTCATTGTATTAGTGGAGTTAAGCTCAGAAATAGAAGTTGGAGAAGAGTGTCCAACTTTGAGCAGATCTTGCCTCCCAGAGCTCTGGGTGGGTGGGATCTTTCCACTGAGGCTTCTGTGATGCTGAGTTGCTTTTCTGGGTGATGCCACAAAGTGGCTTCCTTGATGGATGACAATGAATTGACAGCTTAAAAGGGCTCTTTGTAGAAAAAGTGACATGTCAAAATGTTCTCTGACTAATGGAGATGGAATTGGTGTCACTGAAGTAGGTAGTGGATTCTTCAGGTGAATATGTTAGTTTGAGTTTGTGTAGAGAAACTGCCTGAGGTCTGTTCTGGGCTACACACTGTGCCTGAACTGTGGGGGGCTTAGAAGGTGAGACTGGAGGAAGTGATGTGTTCCACTTGGGGAAAGGACAGTCATAATGGTTGCTGTGGAGTTTTGCCATATATGCATGTCACAAATGCTTTATTAATTTTCTTCTCAAGTTCTCTTCATTTTGGACCTTGCTTTGAAAGATGGATCATGTCACTTTATGCAGGGTACTCAGAAAATAATCTAACACTCTATGGGATCCTCTGCCAGGTTCAGCTATATAGCATTGTTCATTTTAAAAGTCCCTCTGGCTATTTGAACTTGACCCTGATTGCTGTCAACAGCAATTGGCAAGAGGGTTTTCTCTGCAGCTATAATCTGTTCCTTCTCACTAGAGCATTAGCAGACAGAGGGTTTCTCAATTCCTGCTTTGCATAAATACTTTCTCAGAACTCCTGGAAGCATTTTGCCACCTTTCAATGTTGTTATTTAGGCAAAGTATCTTTGCAGACCACTCTGTGGAGATTGGAGCTCTCATCTCCTAGTTTGTTCATAGGCTGCAGTGGTAGGTGAATTAATAAAAGTCCTAGAGCTTCCCAAAGGAAACGTGTGTTGCATGATGGATAGTAAATAGAAGGAAATAAATTTAAAACTCTTATCTGCTGAGAACAATTTACAATGACTCTGCTATTTTTCGCTTCTACCAAGATTTCTTTTGTTTCTCTATTTCTTCCCCTCTGCTTGCTGTAAAGTCCTGCCCCAGCAAAAGGAGGATTGCTGAAGTGGATTTTCCAACCCCTCAAACTACAGTAAAAGAAAAGCCAGAGCTCACCAGTGTCATGCCTTAAGTTGCCATAATGTATGCTCTGAAATTGAATATCTTGACTTCATAAAAAAGTAAAGGAGCAAAACTGTTCCTATTTCAAGGAAAAGGAACTGAAACTCTTGCAAACAGTTCTATAATGCAACCACTTCTGGACAGGAGGCAGGAGCAGTGCAAGGTTCACTGGATATAGTTTGACAACATGGGATGTTTTTCTTGTGTACCTTATAGTGAAATGTGTATCTGAAACTGTGTCAGGACTTCTGTGCTACACCTAGAGTGTTTCTGTCTTAGTGCAATGACTGAACAGCAATAACAAAATAAGAAGCAAGGCAGATGGCAGTACAGAAATATTCTTGGTTTATTCAGATGAGCCCAGGAGAATGAATATCCTGATCATTGGATGGTATGTTTTATTAAGCATATAGGTTTGTCACCATTCTGAGTATTTTGCCTGCTCAACAGAATATATAAACCTTCAAATACAGGCCACTATTTTTGCAGTTATTTATGTTGAAAGCATTCTGTTATAAATGGTTTAGTAGCATCCATTGATAGGACTGAAACTGATGGGAGTTTCTGTTGATGACTGACTTAAAAGAGGCTGCACTTAATAGAGTGGCCTCAATGCAATCACTGGTTCTTTCTTAGTTTTTTCCCTACTTGAGGAAAATCTTTAGTTCTATTTGTATATTATGTCCAGACTATCATGAGGTAGTGATCACCTTCTGCCAGCTTCAAAATATGTGCCCAGATTCTATTACCTGTGCACTTTTGAATGGCAAGGTTTTGAAACATGAGTTGTTTTACTAAAAAAAATCCTGCAGCTGGTAATAGGGGAAAAATTATTCTAAGTTCAAAGATTTCTAGTAAAAATAGCATGTGAATGAGTGTTACTGTGTACACATGGTGTTTGTAATTTTATTTCTAACAATGAGTAGGTGACTTACTCCAAGTAATTCCAGAGTTCTTGGATGTGATCATACACCAAAGGCATGAAAGTTTTCTGGTAGGAATGGACTTTGTGGATGAAACTGAAAATAGAACAAAGCTTAATTAAGAGTAGGATTTTTACTATTTTCATCAGGCAATCAACTCTGTTTGTGCTATGTAAGCCCTACATAAAACAAGCAGGATATTTCACCATGGCAGGAGCTTGTCATCTACAAGGGCTAAAGCCAATACTTTTTTTTTGCTGGTCAAAACATTCAAGGCAAGTATCAACTTGCATGACTCTATTACCACATAAGTGCTTAGCTGGGAATCCATTCTGTGAGCTCAGGTGTGACAAATGTTTGTGCAGTAGCATTGTGAACTGGAAAAAAGAAAATCTGAAAATTTTCCTAAGGAAAAAAATGGATTTGGTGTCTTATTATGGATTCATTCCTAATCTGCTTCACAGCGTGGTAATTCCTTCAGTAATACTGCACTGGCAGTCTGGAAATGCATTGTAAGGAGTGAAAAATGGGTGATAAGGGAGCAAGACTGACATTATGGATTCATTCCTAATCTGCTTCACAGCATGGTAATTCCTTCAGTAATACTGGCAGTTTGGAAATGCATGTAAGGAGTGACCAATGGGTGATAAGGGAGCAAGACTGACTTTAAATCAGTGTTTGTTACAGTCTGAGGTTTTAATTTTTAATAGTGGAACCTACAAATTTGGCCTCTTTAAAAAAAAAAAAAAAAAAAAAAAAAACCCCAACAAACAACAAAAAAACCCACACACTACAAGTTGTCTGTGAAATATGGATATTACTTTTGTAGAATGTATCATTGTTGATTAATCTTAAAATGTTGCAAATGCACTGCTGCCTGGGTTCTTGTTAGTTAGTCAATAGGCAAAATCTGCTCTGTTACAGGTCACCCTGATGCAATATCAGTTGTGTTACACAGGTGTAACCAGGGGAGAGGGGAAGACTTGCCTCTTGTCTCTACGCAAAGTGCAAAACCCACATGTAGAATATTGTCGAGTCAGTGTCTCTACGTGGTTGTTTCCCTCAACTGAAGCATCAAAGTGTCTTGTTCCTTTTTTGTGGCAATGTTCCTCTGCTAAATCTGCCAAGCTTTACACTCTAAAAAGAATAAGAAGCATGAGGAATTATTTGTCATTCAATAGGACTAATAACTGAAGAGAATGATGTGTTATTCATATACTTGTTTAAGAGTAAAACACAGAGCAATTTGATAAGCTAATTCCTACAGGGAATAAAGAGCTGAAAACTTGAGCATTTTGGAACTGAATTTTATTTTTAAATGACTTCTCTGTGGAGCAGTAGAGCTCTAAACTACAGACCACTTTGCTCAATTATTTCAGCTTAGACTTTCTCAATTTGTCATAATGCAACATTGTAATGGTAATATAGGTTGTAAGGATCAAGTCAGACCCTCAGCAATAGGTATTTTACTGTTGCCTCTGAACCCATAGGCTCCAGTGGGTTTGGTCATGAGGAATTAGATTGCAAATATATGGATGCTATATAGGAGTTAGAAACTTTCTAGGATTCTGTTCCCCCTCCCTGTTTTGGAGCATTACTTTGCAGCAGAGGTTGCTTTAACCCAGTGTTCAACCTGGGAGAAAACGGCTTCCCCTTGGTCATGGGGGATGGTGGGGAGGTACTGATGGATTATTCTGGTTTGGTCTGCTCCAGAGTGCCCAATGAATGATACTTTTTCCACTCTGAATAGGAGAGGACTCTGAACAGATCTAGAACTGTCAATTAGATTAGATTAAAAGAACCACTACACTTGTGCAAGTGTGTTTTGGGGTTCACAGGAAAAGTCCCAAAGATACGGTTTGAATAAGAGCTTTTACTAACTTTGTACTGAAATAATTTACTGATAATGTCTTTCATTCTGGGATTAAAACCCAAGCTTTTATTTACCAATGTTTTCAGTAAAAATGCTGAGTATATGGTGGATGGATCTGCTTAAAATATTTTTATAGTTGATTCATACTTCAGTTTCTTAGTGAAATAAGATGATTGGACATACCTGTGGCTAAAGCAATCTCACAGTAGGAGTCTTCCAGAGATATATTCATCAGGGAGACAGGTCACAGGGTAGACCTTCCTTTGAAAAGTGGTGTACAGATCATGGGTGCAGATGAGATGAAGGGGGTCAGTAGCTTTGTGGCTGCCTTTAGCTCTCCTTTGCCCCTTCTGCATAGGTGCAGAAGCTAATGGCCACTGCAATTAAACTAAAGGAATTGGGTGCCTCTAGACATGTGTGTATCTCTAGGAGATACAAGCTATCACTACTGACTTGAACATTTAATCTTGCATTGACTTTTAAGGTTGAAATCAGCACTGAAGTTTCCAATCAATTCATGGATGTGAGTTTATATTTAGACTGTACTTACAGAGGAGCCCTAAGGCTGCCCTCAATTCCAAATTTGCCATCTCCACAGTCAAAGAAACTGCAAGCATGTCCCTTGGCATAGCTGGAGGCCTCTTCACAAAGCATGTAGGGCCCCAAGGACCCAAAACATTCAGTCCCTCTTTATGTTGCTGTCTCCTTTCTGGCTGCTCCAGCCTCAGTATAAACAGATGAGCTAATCTGGGAGTATCAGGCTCTTTAGTAAGAATGTTGTCATCCCTTAAGTATAATCTGTTTTGTTTGTTTTAACCTTAGGTTCTGTCCATATCATCAATATTGCCATTGTATTCCTGTCCTCTTCTGTTGTCAGAAAGCACTGGTCAAACAAGAAAAGTTTGCATGGTAGCAGTTGAGGGAGGCTTTCTGTTTAATCAGAGCCTCTGGGGAGTGTTTACACACAAGGATCTTGTCCAGGCATGGAGCATGCATGGCACTGACTATGTGATGCTTTGGAAGGTAAGCTGAGCTTTGCTATGTCAAATGGCTGCACCACCAAGTGCTGCCAAGTCGCTGTGCCATGAGCAGCCACTGGAGGACTTCATTTTGCTGCCATCCAGCTTATTAGCTTTCAGTAGCTCACACATTTATTTATATAAACTAAATGTGTGAAAACAAGACAGTATGTCAAATTCAAATTACTTGGTGTGACTCTCCTCCTTCAGCTGCAGGAAAAGATGGGGTTACTGTGCTCATTCATCTCCTTCTCGTTCACTGCAAAGTAACACAATTAGCAGTGAGAAAAGACTGCCAATCCAGTGAACAATCTGAGATCTCTGAGCAGTTAAACATGTTAATTAAATTGTCATTGCAGCAAGAGTTTGTGTTAGCAGGCTACTAACTACCAGGAATCATAAAATCATAGAATGGTTAGGGTTGGAAGGGACCTTAAAGATCATCAAGTTCCAACCCCCCTGCTATGAGCAGGAACCCCTTCCCCTAAACCAGGTTGCTCAAAGCCTCATCCAGCCTGGCCTTAAACACTTCCAGGGAGGAGCAGCCACAGCTTCTCTGGGTAACCTGGGCCAGTGTCTGACCACCCTCACAGGGAAGAAATTCTTCCTAATATCTAATCTAAAACCTACAATCTTCCAGTTTAGAGCCATTTCCCCTTGTTCTGCCACTAATTGGCCTTATGAAAAGTCCTTCCCCAGCTTTCTTGTAGCCCCCTCAGGTATTGGAAGGCCGCTATAAGATCTCCCCGGAGCCTTCTCTTTTCCAGGCTGAACAGCCCCAACTCTTTCAGCCTGTCCTCATAGCAGAGCTGCTCCAGCCCTTGGGTCATCCTTGTGGCCTCTTCTGGACTTGTTCTAACTTGTCCATGTCTTTCTTGTGTTGGGGGCTCCACAACTGGTTGCAGTACTCCAGGTGGGGTCTTATGAATCTTTTGG
>NW_010329388.1:0-13815 GCF_000700745.2 Antrostomus carolinensis | reverse complement strand
CCTACACAGTGCTTGAAGACTTCCCAAGTCTAGACTAACTTGGACAGATTCTTTGCTGCCTTCCCATGGGTCTTTACTTCAGGGGAGCTGTTCCTGATCTACATAATTCTGTAGTCATGCGTTACTTCGGTGTATTTTTCCTGTCTATAGGTGTATATGATACTGTATGGCATTTACTCTAGAATCTCCCACTTCTACAATCTTTGTAATTTCCCCTTTTTGATAACTGTGGGATTCAATAGGTACAACTCAATCTTGAAAGCCTGTTTGATGCTGATATTATCTGAGACCCACCATGTAGATTTATCTCTGCATTAATATCAACAGAAATGGTGCCAGGCAATGCTGAAGAGTTTCTGTACTATCATCACAACAACTGTCTGTTCAACTGTTGTTTACCTCCAGCTAAATAAAGATAGATGCTCTTTGGGATCTTGCTTTAAAAATATTAGTATTTGTGTTCTGTGTTTGCAGGAACCTGCATCACTTATTCTTTGCCTTGAACAAACCAGAACATCTTATCTGGATGTAAGGCTGTGTTCTGGCTTATGGATGATAAATATGTGTAACCATCATTCAGCAGTATAAATCAGAAATAGCTCTTTGGAGATCAAAAGTGCAATAATGAAGAAATTTCTGTACAAGGAGGAGAAAAGCAGTGAACTTACATTGTAAGGCTCACAGAAAATAGTTTTAAGATTTCCTGTGAGTGTTGACTTTGGGTATTCATCACAGTAGTTAACTAATGGTCCCTTTTATGTGTGACAGTTCACAATAGCCCAGCATCAAGGTGATGTGACATACACTTCCTTTGGAAAGTTAAGTCCCTGGGTTTGCCAGTTCTTCAGCAGCCTGCCTTTGCTTCTCTGCCTTGATATTGCCACCTGGGCAAGCAGATTGATCATGTCCCCACTAGTCACTGCTAGTGAGTATCTGATTATTGGGAGTGGAGAAGAGGTAGACCTAACCACTGCACCCTAGTACATTATGGCAAAACCCTTTGGAGAAAGATGTAACCTCCAAATGCAATTAAGACAATGTCTTGTCTACAGGTATCTTGTCTGAGATGTCAGACAAATGCTCAGTGTTGGATAGGGAAGCAGAGCTGGGCACACACTGCCTACAACTCCCATGGAGGTGTCTAATCCACTGCTCAGCATCCAAGGGCACCCCTTCTCCTGTCCCATTTTGAATCTTTTGCTTTAAAGGTTGCCGGAACTAGTTCATGGGGGGAAGGGAATCATTGTGCCTCTTTTCCTCTAAAATGGATCTGTAGGAGGTTGGATGTGCTGAACTAGTACATTTCTAAGGACAAAAACTCCTAATGTTTTTGAAGATTTTTTCCCCTGTTACCATGTTGCCAAGCAACACTTTTACAGTATCAGCAGCTGGGGAAGCTAAACTCTGAATGTCTGAAAATGGATTAAAGGAGAAGAAAGTAGGTACCTATGTCCTTTGGCTATACCCTTCCACTGCTAAGAGTGTGTACCCCTCACTCCACCAGTAGACTCCCAAATTATTAAATTAGAACTTGGATTTATTAATCTTCATCTGTCTCTAAATGTACTACTACTTGAGAGCACTGCTAGATGGAGATGAAAGTTTTTGCTCTCTAGTTAATAGTTTCTTAAAGAATAGGGCTGGGAAGGACCCCAGAAGTCCTTCAGTCCTTTTGCCATGGCAGGTCAGTTGCTGTTATCCTATCACTTGCAATGGGATGGTGTGATGATGCAAGTCACAGCTTCAACTTACCAAGTCTAGGGTGTGTTTGAACCTGTACTCAAAAGCCCCTCCTAGCATCAGGGAAGGTCATGTCTGACTCATGCTCTGGAATTAAAGGGGGCTAAAAAAATGTGATGTATGACTCCCATGCCACTGGCAGTAGAACCTGGTCTGACTTAATTATGATAACCTGAGGCATGTGGCAGACTCCTGACACTGCTTTGGCATTTCTAGGGAAGTCTTTTTGTCTTGTATCATCTGTATGGATAGGACACTGGGGACCTCAATGTACCAAATGCTGTTCGAACACAGAGCAACGGAGACTTCTTGATCTGCAGAGTTTAGTCAACCTCATTTCCAGACTTTTTTAAAGTGCATATATTACCATAATATCCAGAGGTCGACAAAGTTCAGTCCCATTGGGCTAGCGCTGTGCCATTATATAGTAAAAGATGGTTTCTGCTCCAAAGAACTTACATTCGAAGGTGTTGTGCATGCAGCTCTGACTTTTCTAAGCTTCTGCTTAACTTTCACACTGGAATATTTTCTAATCAAGGTTTAAAAATCTGTATTGAGACTCCATCTCAGGTGACCTTCTAACTACTAAAATACTAATGAGGTTGGAAGAAAAGCTGAGCTTTGGAGCTTCATATTTTGTTTTACAGTCTGAGCGATCTGTTTGCTTTGTACAGGGCAAAAGGAATCCTCTTTCACTTTGAGTAGATAAATTGAAAGTAATAGCCTTTGAAAAGACACTTGGATCAACGTAGACAATGGGTCTTTTTAGTCTTCTGATTAATAGGATGCAGTAGGCAGCCAAATAACCTTTAACAGATATAAAGTAAGAAGAAAAACATTCTCCAAATGAAACTTCTTATAGGGTAGAAAAATTCTGCTTTTAAAAAAAAATCACTGCAAAGACTTGTGTTATAGCTGAAGGCATCTAAATCCCAAAGCCATAGAAGAAAGCCATCTAGGACACTGCCCAGGGACTTTCTGTTGAAACTCGTCTGGACAGCATTATACACCCATTAAATATTTCTAGGACTTAAAGCCACTTCCCAATCACTAAAACACAAATAACTTTTCAACCAGTGATCAAAAAAATTCAATTATCTCTGGAAGCAGGATTATGTATAATAAACAGATTGGAAACAACTGCTCTCTGAAAGAGTTGCCTGAAGACATTTCAAAAATACAGAAATTATTTCCTTATAGTTCTCTAGGGTCATAAACTGTGACTACTGTAAATGCAGCCAATAGGATCCATTGCTATTTAACTAGATGTGTTGAGCTTCCTATAAAGCACATTAACCCTTTGTATTAGCAAGTGATGTTAGATCTGTGCAACCAAGCTGTGGAATAGATGTTCCTTTTGATAACTTTTGGCAAGCTTGTAAGGAGAACTTGTTTCTCTTCTGATTTATTACTTATCCCTCTGGCAACATTGCCTCTTTCAACTCCATATTTCTTTAGGTGCCAACTACATTCAAAAATGAAAAAAACTTTATCAAAATGACTAAGGATAACCTAACAGAGCACTCTCCACCTTAGGGAAGGAGAAAAGAGAAATAAACTATCCATTCCCCTTTTGTTATTGTTAAGTCTTTAGAACCAGAAGTCTGACCTTCTCCACAACACTGAACAGAGTGTTTGTTCTTTTCAGCTTTCTCTGAACTTTTAAAATACCATATTGCTATGTGGTTTAAAAAAAAAAAAAAAAGAGGTGGGGTTAATAGGTTCTGTTCTATAGATCGGATTCTGATCTTTTTTTAAACAAACAAAAAAACCACAACTGTGAAATGCTCAAAGTATGAAGACAATTTAAAACTTCCTGGAGGAAGTAGGTAAGAATTCCTTTTATATATTACATTGTCCATGTCAGTGACTTACTAAATCAACCTGAGCCAAAGGTCTTTGCCTTATGGATATCAGAGCAGTTCACCTTGTCTGACCATAACTTGGGGAAAAGGTGATGGAACTGTAGTAACAGAGTAGGATCAGACGAGAAGAAATATCCTCCTGTTTCTGAAGACACCATGCAGTCTCCAGCCAAACTTTCTCCCTTCACCCACAGTTCCTGCAGCTTTCAAATGCTCTCTCTCTATTCCAGTTTAGGGTTGGTGCTGGTTGTCTTGGGAGTTGCTATGTCAGCTGGCCAGGGGAGGAGAAAGGTGTCCCACCAAATAGTAAACAGAGCCTGTGTCTGATTTCACAAGTTTGAACCCAACCCTGAACAAACTGTTGTATGAAAACATGTTGTATCATGAAATGCTGCAGAGCTGTAAAGCTAGCATTGCTGCTTCAGAATCCAGCCATGTCTCTTCTAAATCATTAATATAATGTATTCATACTTTGGTTCCTGTGGAGGAGCATTGCCATTTGCCTCTTACTCCAAATGATGATTGTTCATTAAATATTTGCTGATTTTTTTCAAATACAATGAAAATTAATCTTCAGCAAATACATAAAGTATGGTAACTGAGGACTTTATCCAAAGCCCATTAACATCAGTGGAAGGATTTCTGCTGTACTTTTCAGGTGCTGAATAATACTGGGAGGGGGAAGGATCTGTGGAAAAAGCTTCCTGTCTGAGATCTGACCTTCTGCAATTATTACTTAATGGAGTAGAATTTAGTGTAAGGTATAAGTTTGTTAGACCTGCACTAAAAACTTCATTCATTACCCACTGTATTTGTACATGGAATAGCTGTGAGGTCCACAGTGACGACACCTCTAAACTTGGAAAATAAAAATCTATATTCAGAAATATGGCTGTGGGCACTGTAGAAACAGCTTCAAAATATCTCATGACATAAGTGATGTTACATTTTTTTAGACCCATGCAACCTGGCAAAAAACTGGGCCAAGGTCTCGTGTTCTTTGGTGACTCACCAGCTTCAGGATATGATGTTTCTGTTCTACATTTGACCTAGACTAGAACAAGGAAAACACCTCCCACTTCTCCAGCTGGGCTTAGACTGAAAGTCAAAATGTCTGTGTTAGGGCATGGGAAATGTGAATAAGGCATGAATGAAAGGCAGATACCAGTATGTGAGGTCGTGAGTGAGCACAGGCATAGTACTTGAGCTGAGCAGCCCTCAGCCCCAGCCCTCTTGGCTAAGCTTAATGCAGCAGATTTTCTTTGGTGTAGAGAGATCTAAGAGGCAAGTGCAGTGTATTGATAGAGTAAAATAATCTTGGTCCTCTTAGGGTGGAGGCAACTATACCTTAGTGTATGCCGGACTGCTTGGAGCACTCTCCTGGTACATGAATGCTGGTGTCACATGACATCAATCAGTGTTTCTGTAGCTGCTCAGGAAATAAACATGAGTTGAGAAGTAAAGTTAAGTCGTGGATTAGAAACTGGGATCAATACTAGGATCAGTGGCAGGATTTTAGTGGTGAGGTTTCTAAACTATTTATCAACAGTCTGGAAAGGGGCCAAGGGATGAAGTGGCAACATCTGCAGAGTATATAAAGAAACACTGCAAACTAAATCAGCTTTCCAACAGAGCAGCAAATGCTATCCCAGACTAGCTGAGCCTACTGCTAAATGTACTGACCTATTGCCAGGCTGGCATGTGTTCATAGCTGTCTTCATGTTGAGATGCTGCAGGACCAGAGAGCAAACAGAAATAACCAAAAGCAGAATCAGAACTTCATAGGAGGAATAAGGTGGTTGAGAGAGGAAGAGGCAGGAGGTTGAAGGAAACTGTCCTGAATGAAGTTAAATTCACTTGGTGGGCTTTTGGTCTGCTTGTCAGAACATCACAAAATGTATCTTGGGGATCTCCATGTAAGAAAACAGTTTACTGTAAATCTGCTTTCAGGCTACTGCGGCTTTTTTCCTCTGGTTGTTCCATATGGATGTGATTAATAATGGTTGCAAGTTACAATACTGATTATCACAGGAATGAAGTAAGGATCTCTAATGAAAGCAAATCAGATTTTAATTGAGACTTGCTAAGATGGGGTGATACAGTTTATGTAGATCTAAACTGTAGCAAATTATTCCGAAGACACATTTGCTGAGAATTAATTTTGTGACAGATGCAAAGGCCAAACTTGCGGATGTAAACTGGAAATGAGCTGGCTCAGAGCATCTGGTACAGTTTTGCAGAGTGCTCTGGGCTGAATCTCACCTATGTCTGACCTGCTCCTGTCTCCACACCAGCAGTTGTCTGCAGGCATATTTGTACAAGTACAGTCACTTGCCAGTGCACATCATGGTGTTTTGACATCTGCCTGAAATTCTAGAGTTGTCTGGTTAGGGTGTTGGTATTTAAGTTAATTTCATGCTTGTGGTCAAGGGTGAAATGATGAAATTGCTGCTAAAGCTTTAAAAACTGAGTGTGACAGGAGATTCTCTTGTTTTGCTTTTTTGGGTTTTTTTGGGGGTTTTTTTCACCCTTGTGCCTGTACCTGGAACATGGGCAATGTGTTGTGGTGACCTGTGTCTCACTATAGATACAGGTTCTTGCTTGCTGCTGGGGACAGCACCATTGCTCCCAGTGTGACCAGCACAGATGGGTATGGAGCCATATGGGGACCTCCTTGCTCAACCATCCCCACTCATGGCTAAGCAGGCTGCTGCTGCAGCATCCCCAGTTCCTGACAGCTCAGCAAGCAGAACTCTAATGGACTTCAGAAAATGCAAACATACTTGATCCAGGCTCATTCCTGTTCCTTCACTTGTTGGATGACTCCAGTGACTGCAGTCCACATACTGTCAATAACAAATAAAAATGATCAAAGACTTATATCAGTAGTGAAAACTTTCTTTACTATGTGATCAACATGGAAAAACTGATTCCTCTAGACAAGGATTTCATATTACAAGCAATAATGTAGTGAGATTGTACTATTTTTCAGATGCATTAGAAAGCCGTTAGCAGATCCAGAGCTATCAGATTGCCCCAGTATCTTTAATGTAATTTTCAAAATGTTTCTTGGAAGTGTGCTATTAATTTTATTTTGCAGATGAAGAACTGAGGCAAATAGAGTAAAGACCAGATAACTCCTTCTGTCCAGAGGTCTAACATGCCTTTCCCACAATCCTTAAGGAGATATTCCAGTATGAAATTAGTCATCATCTAAGTAGGAGTTATATTTAGCTGCAAGCATCCTCATATAAATCATTGTCTCCTTTTCTGAGGACTAAGCATCTTATTCAACACTGATTGTTAGCAGTGCTCTTATGTCCCTACTCCATTTCTTGAGGTCATGAGCACATGTTTGAGTCTCCCTGTCCTTGTCCACAGCTGTATGCAGTAAGTACCAACCTGATGGTGCTGTTTCTTGGTTTACAATGTCGTATGGTCTGCTTTGTGGTCCAGTCTTGGTTCCTTAGACTTTCCACTAAGTCTTGCAAAGCATCTCAAGAGGAGCTGGACTTGTGGGTTGCTATCTAGGAGATCCAGGCCACCAAATAGGGCTGAGATTTTTTTTACAGCCACAGTATCAGTAAAGAATTAATCTGCTGCAGAACTGTTTTTAAATTCAAGCTTTCCTTCAAGAGAAAGCAACAACACATTTCCTTAATTGCAATAGGAACATGAAAATGTGAATAAAGTGCAGAGATTAACACAGCATCACCTATTGATTTCTTGAAACAGTCAGAAGAAATAGCACCAAGAGAAGACCTATTCAATATAATACAAGGTTGAGAGTTGCATCTAAACATTAAGACTATTGTTTGATCAGAAATGTACTGTTTGCTGCACATCTTACAGAGTGTTGCTGCTGTGGATATCAGGAGTCATCTTCTCTTCTATTGTCAAAATCAACTTCTCCCAGACAACAACTGAGAGTAAATGTGTACTATTGTGTGGCATTGTTTTTGTAGAGAGTCATTGTCTAATAAAAGAATACATCTTTAGACCAGTGATTATAGCCCTAAAAAATGTACAAGGTTTTAGCTGCACAACTACTTCATTTGTTCTGGTACAGACAAAAATAAATATCAGGCTAAATTGAGTTGAGAAAAATGGTTGTAGGTATGACCCAATTATACTAATCAATTAGAAACACTGAGTGGGAAGGGTAAACAGCACCTCTGGAGTATCATTGCTAAAGGTCTTGAAGGTCTTGTATGTTTGAATACCAGCCTATTTTTTCCACCTATATCACTTGGTTTATTAAAAGGTATGACTTCTCCCTGGAAGCTTTACCTCCCTTATCCTTAGGCTATAATGATGGTGTATTTTTCAACATTTTTATTACTAAAAAGTATTCAGTATGCAGAGGACAGAAAAATAAGATATCACTGAATAAATTGAATCAACTATCAGAAATAAGACTGGGCTACTGATGGATTTTTAAGTGTTTCATTTATTAAATCTCCCTATTTTAAATTTGCATGAGAGACTACTATAGATTTTTCCAATCTATTGTAACAGTGGCACAGCATCCAGACCAGTTCCACTGAATTCTGGAGTTTTGCTTCTAGTAATGGCATCTGACATGCCTGTTCTTGGCCCATTTCTGTTTAGTGGAGTTGAAGTGCTATTTCCATCAACTATTTCAAATGCAAGACAAAAATGGTATGTTTCAATAAATAAAAGAATTTTCTGCTCCATACTGCAAAAATGACACTTATATTAGCTGTATTTAATATATGTTGATAGGATTAAAATGTCTTTATTCATAAAGTTTCCTGCTTAGGCAATGAAATGCTATCTATGTAAGTGACAACATAGCTAAGTGCAGCAGGCAAGGGATTGGCTTTACTTGATATGCATTGGGTTTAGCAGGAAGAGTGCACCGATTTAAGCTATTTTCATAAGGAAGCAGCTGCATAATTTCACTTGTTTTAGTTTATGTATTCCAGTGGAAGTAGCAATTTCTACAGCAGCACTTGTGTATATGCAAGTGCATGTACTGGTTTTATTTTTTGATATCTAACTATTTTCCGTACCTAATGACAATAAGACTTCCTTCACACTTGTAAAAGACCCTTCATATTCCTGAGTTTGCATTAAATAAAGCAATCTTATGGCATGTAGTAAAAACCATGGGGCTTAATACTTCAAGGTGCAGATATTTTTTGGAGCAAATCTGCTAAGGAGAATATTCAGATATCAAATGCGATGACAATGCATTATAATTAAGGCCATCTGAGATCTCAATGTTGAGGTCTGAGTTGTGCACAAATGTGGGTGTCAGGAGGAGCAAAATGGTGTAACTTTGTTCTTTATTTGATACTTTTGATGTGTAGTAAGTCATGAAGTGCAGAAGGAAGGTCACTCTACCTAACCAGCTGGTGGTATATGTAAAGGATTAAACACAGTGATCATGTCAGCAAAGACTTTTGCAATAAAATATAATTTCCTACTTGCTATTACTCTTCTGCACCTCCAGTAGTCAGTGCAGCTGTAGGCATACACGTGTTATACCTGCACAACAAAACTGAAAACAGGCTTTGCATTGAGATTTCATGCTTCCATTTTGACCACTGCAAGTATATTCAAAAAAGCTTATCTTTTTTGAATTTACTTTGAATATATTTTGAAAAACCAATTTAAACACCTTGGAAATTCTGAGTATGTGTTGGGGGGGTAACAAAAAAACCTAACAAACAACCAAACAAAACAGATTAAAAAAAAAAAAAGCCAGAGACATTTTGGATCAGTTTGGGTAAAAATTCCAATAGAATCTAAGTGCTTATGGTGCTTTTCAAATGTGTAAAGGCTTAGTCAGCACCTTGGTAAAAAGTAAACTCCATGATTTTTTCCACTCTATCAGAAAAATGCTTTTATTAAACATCATGGAAAAAACTTTTTTGCAAACATAAGTGACTATTTTGCTTTTTATAACTGTTCTTCAATAATATAGTAGTGCCAGGTGAGTGTGGATATGCTGCTTTAGCATCTTTCCTGGAGTAATTGATTGCCCCTGCCCCCATCCAGTCTGTGCCAATATAAACTCACATTTTGTTACTATTTCTTTAACACAAAGCAAGTTGGACCCCTCTGCCTATCTCAGTATGGTTAGACAAGGCATAAGTCATTTAGGGCCACTGCAGGTTTGTGGAAGCAGATTAAAATTAGATGTTTGAAACTGTTACCACCCTTATCCATCTGCCTTGCTTTCCTACCAGTTGCCACTGCCCCCAGTGACATACAAGCATCTCGTGAATCAACTTCTGAACCACTGTAGTTCTCAGGCTGGTGCATTACAGTAAAACAGAAGAGTCAGTTTTAACCTTGCACACAATGTGACAACATTAATTCTGACTGCAGAATTGCAAGTCAGTATCTTACAAAACTTTCAAATTCAAATGCAAAACAAAATTTAAGATGTTTTTTGAAAAAAAAAAAAGAAACATTCTTATTCAGATTCATGACACATCACTAGCTGCTTCCTTTTTAAAAGCACCACATAAATACCTGTTATCCTGTGAGCTCCCTTTCCCTGCTGTTCCAGACAGGCTTTGAGTACTGATGCTGTGTTTATTCAGGATAACAAAATATATTCTCTAGTGAATAATAAATTGACTTTTTTCCTTGTCCTTTTAGATCACTATGAATTTTTTAAAGGGGGAAGAGTTTTCACTGCTCCTGCTGCAGCAATTTGCTGTCATTTCACAGGATTGAAGGGTAGTGAAAATGTCTTTTTAACAGACAGTACAATAATTAACACCACCAAAAGAAAATTAGTTAGAGCAGCTAGGTGGCACAAAGTGAGCTGATGGGGTGAATTTTTGAATTCACCTCAAGAGCTTTAATGCATCCACCCAACTGTCAGAAGTGACACAAGACCTGCCTTTAACAAATGTTATCAGTCAGCTGTTACACCTCAAAAAAAATCCACTAAGTGCTTATCAAAGTGCTTAAATTTTATGCAGTTCCTCAGATGCTTTCTTTGCAGGATTTGTGATGGGAGAATGAGTTGAGAATGGAGTTGTCTACAGTGTCCAAATGTCCTAACTGAAGAGTTACCGTTTGATTGTCTTAATATGAAATGGAAGAGGAAAAAAAACAACAAAAAACCCCAAACAAACCACCACCACCCAAACCATGTCTTAATATGAAATGGAAGAGGAAAAAAAAACAACAAAAAACCCCAAACCACCACCACCCAAACCACACACACACCACACACAGATTTTGAGGATCCAGCTAATTCCCATTGTGTAACTCCAGTGCAGAGCAGAGATTCATGCAGAATCTCAAATGCAGTTTCAGCATCTGCTCACAGAAACAAAACTGTGCAATTAAATGCAGTTTCAGCATCTGCTCACAGAAACAGAACTAGTTTAGTCCTAAAGTTGGGGAGAGGTATAAAAAAAGACATTGTGGTGGCTGTCAGTCAGATCTGTCATCCTGTCTAGTTATTAAGCTGCCTTTGTAACCTGTGCTAGCTGCTTCACAGGGAGTGACAAGAAACTTGCTTTTTAGTTAATGTCTTCAGTTATCTTCAGCTTCTCAAACTTTCTACATACGGATCAGCCGGAGGCTTCTTAAATGTTCTTTAAAGTCTCCGTTTATGTTTAATAACTGGAATTCCCTGGAATGGAAGCAATACTATGGCATTCCTTTTATTGGTTAATAAGACTCATTCTTTTAGCTACAAACTCTCCCAAACTTGCCCCAGAGATGCACAAACCTGCCTGCCAACTTCCTTCATAGCCGGAGTGCTGCCTGTACCAGATGTTCAGAGCTCCTGAGTCAGAATCCAGAGACAGGGAGATTGCCTTAAATGCACATTAATAATACTTAGTCTTTGGTCTTCTGAGCTCTAAAATTCAATAGGGCCATGTCTTTTTGGTACCCCTCCCCACCTTTAGGACTAAAAAATGCACAATTTTGTTTTTATGAGCAGATGCTGAGACTGCATTTGAGATTCTGTATGAACTTGTAAAATGGAGATTTCAAGGAGGATCTCAGGCTCATGAGGTGATTTAGATTTGACATGTACAGAAGGCCAAATTGTAACAGGGTAAGGGAGATAGTGTCCAGACTTTGGTAAATTAGAGCCTGTAGTAAGTATTACACAGGGAAATGAGCTTAAGACTCAGACACTTGCAACACTTGTGCTTCACATCAAGGATTACACAGACAGAAATAGGACAAGAATCAGCTCTCCAACTCTCAGCCTAGTCCAAGTCATATCTGAATCTTTAGGTTTCTCTGCCAGCTTACTCAAATAGAAAAACTGGACAGTTACTGAGATGATCCCAGGACACTAATTCTACCAAGACATCTGTTGAACTACAGATGAACGTTCTTTTTTTAAAAGAAGTGTATCTATGATAGTCTTGTTCCTCCCAGGGGAATTGCAGGTTAAAAAGAACTATTCCAGAAAGACACAAGGGTGTAGGTAAGGAAAGCACCACCTGTAAGATCATGCATGACAGCCTCTCCTGCTTTTGGGTACATCCTGACATGAAAGGGCTACTTTGGAAATCCACCCTGCCAGCCCTGGAAGAAAGCCTGTCCACTTCTTGAGCAAGTTTTGTTGGAGGCTGCTGATGTTCCGCTGCCTCAGGAAGGATGGTGATGGCCCTGGGGGAGTTTTGTGTCCTTTGGAATGGATCCTGGAAAGTGCTCCAGTGAAGGATAGCTTTTGCTCACATTCCCCAATGTCTCTTATTTTCCCAGCAGCAAACAGCATGTGCAGTCACTTACAAAAAGACATGCTGCCCTTTTTGTTGCTGGCTTTCAAAGGGCTGAGTGAGAGTAACCAAAAGGAGGGAAAGATACTCTGGGTAGCCTCCTTCCATGTTACACCTGGCCTGAGCACTGCTTGTGATACTGTTTCCACAAACCTGTATCACTTTCAGCATGTGATCTGTTCTCAGTGCCTCAGTGATGCATGTGAATTTAGTTCCTGGGTCATGTCTGAAGTCACAAGAATAAAATCTCACCATTAGTTATGTTAAACTGAGTTAATTTTGGGGAGGAGAAGATATGTTTAAGCTCTTTGTATTTAACAGTGCGTGTAGTGGTTTCCACAAGCTGGTAGCAGCCATGTACCATGTTAAAATGTCTGAAGTTTGTGATGGCTCCAACTTGTGTGAAATTACTGCAGGTTCACAAAGAGGGGAGCAAGTGTTATATAGGCAAGTTATTTTGACATCTCTTGTTTATAGTAATTTGGACAGGCACAGACAGAAAAGACTTTGTCTGTGCCTGTCAAGTTTATTCCAGCCCGGGGGAGGAGGAGGAAGACGAGAGCAGGAGGAAGAGGGTAGGTAGCTCATTTCTGTTGTGAGATACCATAGGGACAGGTCTTGGGAGCTGTGGTGGCACAGTTTCTGTTTGGCTTGGCAGGGCATTAAACGAAAGGAAAGGGACCAAAGCGTGCTGGGTGTAATTTGAAGCTGGCAGAAGAAATGGGAACAACTTGTCCATCCTTCCTCATGTGAGTGCAGGAGATCAGAGCAAAGAGACTTTGCTTTCCCCCTCACCCCATTGTGGAACAAGCTGCTCCAGGAAAAAATGAGGCTGTTCAGATAATGCCTTTCCTATGACAAGGGAGAAATTAGGACAGGTAGACAAGCAGAGGCTCAAGCATTTCCCTGCTCCAAAGCCAGGCCAGTAATGACTTGTGCTGCACTCCAGGTGCTGCTGTCCCACTGGGCTTGGCAGTCCACTGTCCCACTGGGCTTGGCAGGTGAAGCCTGTACAGAGCCCAGACCTGACAGTGTGGAGAGCACCAGGTCTGCTCTCACTTTGGAGGTCTCTGGCTTTGTGAAACCACTAAGGGGCTGGGAGTCCTCCCAGGCACCACAGCATTGCCTGCAGTGGGTTTCCTGCTCCTCCCAGAGAGCAAATTTTCTCACTGGCTAATGTAGCATTTGGGCCCCTCCACACGTACCAGCACAGACCAGTACGTAATGGCATGATCCCTTATTGCATCTGTTTAGAAAAAGGTTTCTCTTCTAGGGGAAAGGAGTGGAGGGGATACATTGCACTGTATGGAATAAACCTGAAGGTTTGACTCATGAGCAGGAAATTCTCAAAGTTAAGTGTTTCTGGAGTCATGCTGGGAGAACAAGGCAAGACTCTTAAACCATGAGGGGTGCATGGATTAATCTACCGTTCTGCAAATCACTCTTGTACTGCAGAGAGGCAGCACTGAAGATTT
>NW_010329387.1:52978-54084 GCF_000700745.2 Antrostomus carolinensis | reverse complement strand
AAATATTTATTTATTTTATATATATTTATTTATTATATCTGAAAAATTAATGTGTGGTGATAATACTAATGTGCAAAACTCATTAGGACACTTTGGAGGAAGATATATTTTTGAAATTTGACGTTCTAAATCGCATCAGTCATACTCTTTTGCCTAACTCAAAAAGAATGGCTTAATTCAGTGTTTACCAATCTTTCAGTCCATACGGCATAAATGATTCTGTGGAAGGCACAGCATAAATGCCTTAATTATGTTGGAGGGAGCAGTGTGTGGAACTGCTTTTTGTACGGGGACTTGGCTATGTAAAGACAGCAGCAGAAGTTGTAGTTATGAATATATTTAGAATGTTTTCATATTGTTTCCACTAATTTCCCTGCTGTGAACATCAGACTGTCTAGGCTGTAGTTTCAGGTATACTAGGCAAACTGTTAATAACAACACTTTTATTTGACTATGATTATATTGTGATATGGGAATTATGAAAATTTTACAAGATGGAAAGAGAAAAAAATTATTGATAATTTTATCTTGAAATAAAGCAGGTAACATCATTTCAATTAAAGTGATGAAAATAATGGCTTTACACAAAAATTTTACGGAAATGCACTGAGAGCTAAGCCTTAGTCAATGGCATTTAGTGTCAACGGCATTTAGTGGCAAACTTACAAATTGACGTAATATTTTGATTGTGGTTATGTATCCTAACAGATAGGAACACTGCCACTCAGGACCGAAAACTAGTTTCTGCTCTCTGCAATGTGGTTTAAGTCCTGATTTTTAAGACTGGCAAATATAAATTGTACTCTCTTAATGTGTTCTTACAAATTTTCTGTAAATGCAACTATGAATTAATTATTTTTATACCATGTCTATTCTGTTTTACATCTAGCTGGCTATTTGCATGAATGAACAACCTCCCTATCATGTTTCTCTCTTAAGCAGACTCAGTACATGCCATTACGCATGTAACCATTTTTTAAAATCAATTCACAGACTCTGATAATCTATTGATTATACAGTGTCTTCAGTGGTAAACCCACACATATTCTTTATTTCCATTTTGAACCAAATTGCTTATTTGCTAGTTCTTTTGGGTAGTCTTGACA
>NW_010329387.1:49760-52957 GCF_000700745.2 Antrostomus carolinensis | reverse complement strand
GAATGGATTATGCTGCAGATAGATGTGTCTGTAAAATAACTGTGTCATAGCCTTTCTGTGATATTGCTGAACAGGCCACTGGAGAAAGGACATTCCTTGTTTCAGACCCGATCATTGTTGTCTGTTGTACAGTGTCACTGTAAAGCTTGGACTTTTCTTCCCAACAGCATTTTGGCTTGGGCAGTTTCAGGTATTTGGGAGCTATATAATATCGGATTTCTAGTTAAAAACATTCAGCTCTGTGAATGAGAGCCATATTCATGCTACAGTGATTCACTCACGTCTGATTTTCAACCCAATATGTGCATTCCAGTCCTTTAACATGAGCTTCCCTTGTGTTCTCTCAATGCTTCTTGCTGCTGGTGGCACTATCAGCTTCTCTTCCTTTACTTCTGGGATCTGTCTCATTCATCCATTTAATCTCAGCTAATTTCCAGTTTTCTAGGCTGAAGTATGCAATCTGTTTTATAATCCTCATTCTTGATTGTTAAAAAATCTAATGAGTTTGTGTGAAAGAGAATATACGTGTTCTTGTTGATAACTTATATGTTAATACAGAATACCAGCAGTCTTTACTGACAAATACTAAAGTCAGAAAACAACCAAAATAGTTTACAATTTAGATAAACAGCCAAAGGAAGAAGGACTGAATAAGGAATAATGGGAAAATAGAACAACTGAGCAGTTCAGTTCAATCCTTATCATGTTATGCTGTTTGTTCCCAATTTTGTAGAGTATTTTGTTTCCTCTTAATATTTTGTGAACGTTTCATTGTGAGGTAATCTGACATCTGTGGGTCTTTAAGGCCCACATAAGAAAATTAAAGGGGAAAAAAATCCGTTTTTTTTTTTTCCTGTTAGAGAATTTACAAGATTTTTTTTAGCAAAAGAAAAGCAAATGTGTTTAGCAGGTTATTATATTGGTTTTGAAGTACTAATCTATGGTTGTTAGTAACCAAGACAAATCTTATTTCTGCAGACTATTATAGTGTTCAGTCTATAGAGAGTGGAGCAACGGGTACTTTAGTGTTCACCCTGACATTTTCATTTTTTCAAAGAAACATACTCTTCCAAAGAAACTTTTTCAGGATTCATGTATACTACTAAATTGCGTCAGTTTCTGCTAATATAATTTAGAGCAGGTACATTCTGATAATAGGAAGTGTCACAGGAAAGGGTAAAAACAGTTTACAGTTGTCTTAAAGCATCATTTAGAGTCTGTGCTATGCCCCAGACGGCTAGAACTGCAGATACTAGGTCCATGACCAGGACGTATCCAAAGGTGTTTCTATTTAGGGTGGTTTCTGTACCTCAACTCCTGTGTAATCACATCAAAATGATGGAGAGAGCTTCCTACAGTAAAACCTCAGGGAAGGTTAATGGTGCAAATGCTGCCTGCTCTCCTGCATGTATGAATCACTCAGTGGGCATAGTACAGCCTCAGCTGGGGCAAAGAAGTTTAATTTGCATCCTGCATGCCTGCAGTAATGAACCTCTCTCAGAATCTGGAAGAACAATGTGGTGTATCTTTTGCCTAGGAAAAAGTTTATTTGGAAATGGTATTGTTACATTTTAGTAGCTACTACAGGCAGTGTGATTCCTCTCTAGTCTTATCAACATAAGAGCTTGTTAAATGATAACATACTGCTTTAATTTCTTATTTCACTGGCTAAGTGCATACCCTGCTAGAGAATCTTATGGGATGAAATGTGGGGTTTCAGAGAAATTTCTTGCTAACATTTCTGCAACTATTTAATTTTCCTAAGTTTTCCTAGGACTCTGAGTAAGTATTGCTTCAAACATAACAGATATACTGTGCTATTATTACCAAATCATAATATTTACCTCCTAGAATGTTCACAAATGATTCATTGAACAAGATATAAAAATAAATACATTAAAATGAACAATACATTAAAATAACTTTCAAATAAAGGTGTACTTTCCACAAAATATGCATTCTAAATTATGGTGGTTAAATATCTTACTAAAACAGTGATTAAAGGAATGCTCAAAAAGACACAATGGGCTTAAAAGGTTTTCTTGTTGTAAATGATCATAAGGGAAATTAAATGAAAATATGAGGAGACTTTTGAAATTGTACCAACCAGTCTGTTCATTGTTACTGATGTATGTTAGAATTACAGGTGTATAAAAAAAGTTACATTTTTTTTTCCCTAGCGTAACAACATCATAATGATATAAATATATTTTGATACTGGGATAGGTATTTGGTGATAATGACCTTAGCATAGCTTGACATCTTCCCTACATTATTGAGCTGTTAGAAAATTGTACATATAAGATTTGCATCATATATATTATCTTTTAAAAAAAATTCTATTACCCATAATAATTTTTTAAAGTGATTTGTTTGTTTTAGTTTTGTGTCATGTTTAAAAAACATGGTAACATTTTGCACTGTTTGGAGACCTAGTCAACAAAGCACCCATTTCTGCAGTGAGGAAAAAAAAACCAAAACAAAAAATTAAGCAAATAAAAATTAACTGTTCAAGATTAATTCAATTTGATTTAATATGAGTAGTACCGAGTTATATTTACAAACCACCACATTAAGTAATTTCTTCTAGTATGGTATAATTACACAAAAAGTACCAAAATAAAGAGCTGGAAATCTTATTACCTTATCAAAATTATGATCTGTTTGGCCTAACAGTAACTTCATAGGATAAATCTCATGATTGAAATATGAATATAGGATGTTAAAGCTTATTAGGAAGGACAGAAGAAGAGGAATAAGATATTAGTCCATACATTGAGGCACACGTGCTTGCTCTGAGAGGCAGAATCTGTCAGGAGATAAACCTGCTTAAATTCCATAGTGGCAATAAAAGAGAAAAATAAAAAAGTTGCTTTCATGGTTAGTCATATATAAAACATCAATCCAAGGCGATGAGGTAGATGAAATAATTTCAGACTAGGCTGAACTTTCTACCAAAGTACAACATGTATCAGGATGCAAAGTATGGACAAGTTCTTGGAACATATTGGCCAGCTTTTTTATTGTGACTGCAAAACAGGTTGAAGTGCATTTGACACTGAAATTACGAGTATACAACTGTCCCAGAATTTGAGGATGAAAAGCAACATTGAGGATTATGGTAGTGAAATTATAGAATTTATGATTCCTAGGAAGAGAATAAAAATGCCATTAGTAAACAAAATCCCACAGGAAAG
>NW_010329387.1:15817-49724 GCF_000700745.2 Antrostomus carolinensis | reverse complement strand
AATACTTAGAAAAATTATATTAAGGGCATAAATGAGAAATACTTCAGTACTTCAGAGTGAAGGAGATTGGAATAATAAAATGGAAGATACAGGGTGGAGAATGACAAATTTGTAAAGGAAGATCAGGGAGTACTAGCAGTTTTCCTGAATATCTATCAGCACTGTTGTGCTACTGTCCAATAATCAAACACAATATTCAGGTGCTTAAATAAGAATATAACCAGTAAGATATATGAAGTAATATGTACACTATGTTTGAAGCTGATAAAGCCTAAAATGGACTATTTTGTTCAGTTTTGATCACTGTATTTCAAGAAAGTTTTGAAAAACTAGAGAAAAGCTACAAAGGATCAATGAGAATAACCTGCTGGTAAACATGACCCCCCTAACAACTCTGAATGTATTCAGGCTGTTCAGCCAAACGAATGAAGGCTAGAGGAGGCTCTCAGAACTGTGTTCAAATATGCAGAGTGTATCTGAAAATGGAAAGGGAACACCAGTGTTTGGTCTGGATTGGAGAAGAAGTAACAGCTTAGTTTGCAGGAAAGAAGATTTACATTAAGCATTAGATAAAAAAAAAAAAAAAAAAAAAGAAGCATCAATATTTTCACACTCAGATAGTTAAATACTGAAGTAGATGGCCTAGGCAGATTGTAGAATCTTTGCCACTGAAGGTTTAAGAACAGGTGCTGTGAATAGTGTAGATCTTGTCTTTGGGCAAAGGAGTGGGCTAAATGAGTTTCCTTTCAATTCTTTATGATTCTTAGATTTTATATCTACTTTACAGAATGAAGTCAGCTATGAGAAGAACGTACAGAGTAGTGGCAAGGTAAATAAACGTAGTTTTTATCTGAGTGATTGTCCTCTATTGAGACAGGTAGAGATTTGCGTTGTGTTTTTAAAAGCAGAAGACCTGCATTTTTAGTTTCCAGCTGGTATGTAAGTTCACAAGAAATAATATGAACAAATCTCATCTCTCTGGGGAGACATTGATGATGAACGTGGTTTTTTTGTAATAATTAATTGTATTCTGAAGCTAATGGGATTTTTATTGAATATACTTCCTGTAGATTCACAGTAATAGAAGGAAGGTAAAGCCAAAATTCTTTCTCAAGGAGGACTGATTTTATCTAGCCTTTTGATTTAAAACTCTTCATATTATACCTATTGTGAAATGATTTATTTTTAGTGAATCTGCACGAAGCAATAGCTGCAAAGCATCACTTGTAGGTCCAATCCCTAGCACTGCCATGGCTGTCTTGAGGCTGGTCTTGGCTGTGGAAATACATTTAAAATATTAAACTATATTAAATGAAATTTAAAGTATGGAGCTGCAGTCAAGAAGCTCTTTGACCATCAACATTTTGCACATTCATGAATAATAAATTTTATAAATTTTTAACTTTTTCTTGTGTTTGTTTGTTTGGTTTTTTCCCCACAGACTACAGCAACTCATAGATGGTACAAGTCTTTCTCAAGTTGAAAACAGTAAGGAATTTACTATCAAAAATTGCTTTGATTAATTGATTTGCTTTTGATACTTTCTTCTTTGTTGTTAGATTTACTTTATTATTCGTGAGCTACATTTCAGTTATTATAGGAGTGGTGTGATAGCTGTGATGGTTTAAGAATATAAAGAGAGCTGATGTTGTCTAAGGTAATCAGGGGTTGTAGATTTTAACTCCAGTTGTGATGGTGATGACTTTCCTGTGTAAGCATTGGAAGTAGCTCCCACTGGTTAATCTCCTTTGTTTTCTTGTGTGTGTTGGGTAGATTCTATTTCAAATAACACATTTGCGTGTCTTCTGTATTTTAGTTGTTATGTATTGTATTTGTCTTATGGTATAGTTTTGGTCTGTGTATTTGATGCATTTGCTTGATATCATTCAGGGATGATAAGGGCCCTGTCTTAAAATCCAGTGCCACCAATAAGAATTCCCTATGCACTTAAAAGGAAATAGAGCTGGACTCTAAAGAAGTTAGCATGGCTTTAATGAGCAGCTTTTATTCCAATGAATTATTACAATTTTGCCTTTTACATTGTATAACATGGCCATTCTATGTTTGTGATATTAGGAAAGACAAAGAGTATAGGGGTCATCTCCAGAATGGAAATTAACTTTTTCCAGGTGCATGATTTTTATTTCTGCTGTTTAACATTTCCCAGGGAATGGTAAAGCAATCATAAAAGGAAATTCAAACTGATCTGATTTTATTTCTTTGTATATTTGCTATAGGTTTTTTGTGCCTCCAGTGACCAGTAGAAGCAAATCAGTAGGTAGCTATATTTAACTTATTTTGTATTTTACTTCCCAAATGCAAAGGATGCATCTTGAAGAAGTACAGGAAGAAACATTTTCTAGAGAATTATGTAGCTACTCAGTTCTGTTACTTATTCCAAAGTGAAAAAAAATGGATGCTATTCTTATATCATATTAATTCAGTTTTTAATTATTGCAGTAAAAACAACCACTGCCTGTCCTCCAGAGGTTTTATTACTAGCACCTGTCCTGCTCCACTGTATTACAGACATATAGGAAGGCTGACTTCAGTCTTCACCTCAGTGACTTTCATGATCTCTTCTGCCCAACAAGTATCTACTCCTTTCAGGCAGCATCCATTTTGCTTTCTCTGTTCTTGTCCCTGTGCTTGGGAATAACCTTTGTGACAAAAGCAATGAAGTAATTTGTTTCACAATTTTTTTCCAAATCTTTTCTCATGATGCTTATATTGACTATATTGTGGTCATTTTTTGCAACCTTATATATGTAATTTTGCATAATTTTCTTGTTTAGCTGCTACTCTGTTGTTCCTTTCCTTGCACCCACCTTATCTATTTAATTTCCTTGTGTTTAAAGGTGATACTGTAATCTTTTTGAAACAGGTAATGTCTTGATTTTTGCTCATTATTTAGGACCATGATCAAGACTGTTGGGTGGTAGATAAGCCAAATAATAATAGAAAACAAGGAAGAAGACACCTTTTCAGTTTTAGTAGGACTTCACATCATGCCTTACATGATTTGAATATCTGGTCTGAGAACTCACCAAATCATGTTCCTTTTGGGACATCTTCTGTGTTTTTCCAGGAATAAAGTTAGCCAGTTTGAGTGCACTAGCGCTTCGTTAAAATTGAATCAAATTAATATGTAAGTCCTAAACTTGCATACAAAAATAATTAGTTTCTCTGTAGAAAAGTGACACACATTTAATTTATTTCCCCTGCTCATCTCCTGATTTTCTCAATGCCCACAATACCTTTCCTTTAAGGTGGTGTTTCTTTAAAAAATTGCTTTCTCCAACAGTATTTTGTCATTAGGTCATGGTATTGTTTCAATATTCACTTATTCATCATCAAATTAATTAAAGGTACACCTTCATTAGTTTTTTAGTTTTGAAGCGACTAGCTGACTTAGCTTTGGTCTGTGTTGCAAAACAGCCTCAGAGAACGCTGCACCAGGATGCGCATGGCAGTGCACCCAGTGCAGTCTGACCACTGATGGTTCATAGGTCCAAGGCCCGCAGCACAGACAGACAGGACTTTGGTCCTCAGCACCAGCAATTTCACTGCACAATGTGACTCCTATTGCCCTGTGCTACTTGCTAACACAGACAGCACTTGTTTCACTCTTTGAAGTGTTTGTATTTGAATTATTACTGTTGGATGTAAGCAACTGTCATAGTAGTTTATGAAAGATCATGTCTTGTAAAGAGGGACAAAAAGAAAACTATACTTTGGAAAATGCCTGAATCAGATGTCATGGTGTTGAATTTATTTATTTTTTTTTTCCCTAATGCTGTTAAAATTCATTTAGTGATGTTTAACTGATGTAATACTTTGTTTGAAAGTATTATTGCAACATTTTTGCTGTTCATCTTTTCAATAATTCTGGCTACTTTGAGAAAAATGGTGTGACAGTCACTGGGGAAGAGGAGACTGGAAGGCTTTCAGCTGAGAGGAGGAAATTAGTTCAGCTCCCAGATTCTTTGTGTGCCATAGGCGTATACTTGCAAGTTTGTAGCTCATGTGAGATCAGTTAGTTTTCACCATCATCACTTCTTCATGTCTAAAATATTAATTCCACAAATACAGATGAAGTCAAAGTACTGGATTTTAATGTGGGGAAAAAAACCTTCTGTTTTTTATGACCGTATTTTTTACAGTGCTTTGAAGTGATTTTGGCATGAAAGATACAATGGAAATTAAGATGGTATGTGTTCCTTCTGTTACTGTAGTGTCATCCTGGTAGACTTGCCATGACATCATTGGGATTGTGGGATGGGAACCAAAATCCCTTGAAGGTAAATGATGGAATGTCCTGAAAAATGAAGTTATAAAAAGTAATTATTCTGCATGCTCAAGAGTAGTTTTGCAAATGTACGAATACTGTATTTTTTTAAAATAGTGAAATGGCTCTGTCTGTTAGCGGTTTGAAAATGTTACTTCTTAGATGTAAGTCCAGAACAGGAGAAGATAATTTTCAACTCAGTAGGAAGAAGCAGAAAACTATACACTGTTTTTAGAAAAGAAATATTTCATCTTTACTAATAGCATATTCTTCACAAAGCCGCAGGCTATTTTAGAGTGTTGGAATATTACAGGGTGCATAGTGAACTTGAAAACAGAAAGTCAACCCAGCCTTAATTGCAGGAGCATTCCATGCATTATTATAATGACAATTTGCTCTGTGATTCTCTTCCCAGTCATTAAACCTGTCCGTCTATGTAAGTTGAGATGTGCATTTATAACAATATATAATTTTTATTTAACACCTCTAAACCAGAAAGTACTTTTCTTGTTACCAATAGACAAGAATAAGTTCAGTGGCCATGAATGCGATCACTTTTGGGATGAAATGGGACAAAGTAACCAAATGAAGTAACGCTCCTTAGGTATAAGGTATATAATACCGTATTTAATATAGAGTAAAGAAGATTGTAGCATGCATCAAAAAATGCAGGAAGAATTTTGGTAGAAGTGATTTTACTACTCAAGATACAATTTGGTGAAATCACAAAAAGATGGTATCACTCTGTTCTTAATGAAAGGGTTTGCTTTAAATGCAAATGAAACAGGAATGTCAAAGAAAACATAAACATTATCTGCAGCAGATATATTCCTGACTATACTCCAATTCAAAGGCTGGCCAGCTTGATCTAATGTAGCTTCTCATGTAATCTTCTGATAAAGGTAAAAGTGTGAGAGTGAAAACATCTTTTTCATTCCCAATAATTTATAAAAAAATATGTAAATTTTTGCTTTCAGTGGTGGTTGATTCACGTGATACCTCCATGTTTCCTAAGAGAGATCTAAATATGTGGTCTTTGTACATAACTGTTCTGCCTAAGTACCATTTATAATTGGTTAATCCCTGTTGTTTTTTCTGGTTGCAATATTATGAAGGTTTTTGCAAAGAAGTACTTCAGAAATTAAGGTTCTGATCTCTCATATTGCTGCTTTTACTCATCTGTAAGAGCAACAATATTAATGATACTTTTGAAACCTTAAGTCCCCCAAAATTCCTGTCATTCAGCATCTCTATTGTGTCCATTTGTTTATTTATCCTCTGGAATACAACTTAAATCTGTGGATTTGTATTGCCTCCACTTCTGCTGCAGTTCTCATTCATTCCATGACTATTTCCTATTGTCAACCTGCAGTTCTTCCTTTAAAATAAGCCTTTAAAAAAGCCCTTCCTAAATTTTGGGAAACAAAGTACTTGGGGAGACTGACCATATCAGTTTATTTAATTCTCTTATATTTTTTAGAGTAGTAATTTTTTTGAATGTATATTGAGCCCTTGCCAGCCCAATTTTTGTATCCATCTCTTGTTTTTATTCTCTCGTCTGCTCTGATCTTATCCTCTTCTCAGTGATTTTTGCACCTGTGAGAGGAGATGTTACTAGTGATAGTGCTTTGTCCCTCAGGAAACTAAATCTTTGGATCTAACTTTAAAGCCTTTTGTTTGTCTTTGGCCTTTCCTTATTGTTTCATAACATTATACATACTATGAATATTAGAAAACAGCAGGGTGTGGATGAAGGTTATATTGTATTACAAAGTGAAATTCAATGCTTGGACACATAGAAAGATTACATTAACAGTTCAAAAAATCAGATTTTTTTTTTTTAATTGAGCATCCACTGCCAGCACTGATAATATCTGGTGCAAATACCTTGGCTAATCAAGCTCTGGTATTTCCTTTGTCTGCTGTATTTTTCTTTATCAATAATGTAATTTTACTGTAGTTAATTTATTATATTTTTAGGGGGAATACTGCAAAGAAATTTTAGATTTTTGTTGTTTGAAAAGTTTAATTTTTTTCTACCCATCTTTTTTTCTGAGAAATAGATTTCTTTGGGTCCACCTTCTGAAAAGAGAAATGGCCTTTTTATCTTTAAAGACAATAACATTTTATTCAGGAAAGCATGATTTTTCAAGTGTAAGCTAACAGCAGAATCCCTTTCTTCTGTTAATCACTTACCTGGGGAAAGAACCAAAAGTAAGGATGAAGTAACATCACCTGCAACACTTCACCTCTACATAACGGTTTGAAGTTTCCTGTAGAGTTACTGCTTACTGGTTTTGTTGCAAGTCAGCCCCATCCCGTCCTACCCTCCCATACTGGGAAATGCTGTACACAACCATAGCAAAACAATGGTCTCCATTCTTACAGCAACTACAGCAGAGTACCTAGGGAAGCTGAGGTTAACTAAGACTAATGCACATGTGAAGCACTTTCAGTTAGGGCTGGGAAAAGCAGAAATTGTTCCTGAATAAGAAAAATAATAATCATGTTTATCTTAATATAAATTTGGCTTTGCCTCACTCAAATTAAGAAGTCGATTTTCAATCTGGACGTTCAGGTGTATTTCCTGATTACCCAACTTTTCTAATTGTAATGTATTTGTGTCAAAAATTTCAAAGGCTTTAATAAACTTCAGGTAAATATTATGACAGACCATTTTCTTTGAATGGTCTAAAACTCTGTAACAGGTTCTGATCCTGCTCGTGCTAAGCAGAATGACTAAAACTCCATGAAGTGCAATGGTGTAGATTAGGGCCCTATGAACACCTTCAGGATGCTGATACACTTGTTGGTTATGAATATGGGTTTGTGTTTGACTCTACTGAAGATTTGCAACTCTTCTTAACTGGCTATTTATTCAAGTAAAATGTTATAGATCATCACATATTTTGAGTGACAGCTCTTGTAATGTGGTAGGATGTTTCTCTTAGGAGTTCTAAGACAAGTAGGATAGGAAGTTTTAACTTGATATAATTTTAATATAAATCTTAACTACATATTGCATTGTCTTCACTATCTTCTGTAAGCTAAGAAAAAGACATTGCTAAAAATGTTTAGAGGCAGAATTAGTATCTTCTAAATACCTTAGTCCTTTGAAATAGTGTTGAGAAATTGATTACCTTTCTGTTTATATTTACAATTATCAATATCTCCCATAAAAATTAGCAAATAATGGTGTTTCTGAAGATTCTGTACCTAGGCCTGTAATTCAGTGAAGGAAATAATTATCAAGAATAAAATAATTCTATTTATCAGCTGCATGAAAAATTGGAAGGCAGTTAATAAGTGTTTCTTCTTGTATTTAATGACACAGGCAGTAAAAAGATCTTCACCTTGAGAATTGAAATGGGACATTATCGTGAGACACTCGCATGCTGAAATCTTGAACACTATAAATCCCATCACCAGAACAGAGCATTAGCTTTCTCATCGAACAAGATTAGGTAGGGTTCAGTGTTGACTCTCCTGATCATGACTGAGAAAGTAATGTAATCTACTTTAAGTGGAAATTACTGAGGAGATTTTATTAAAGAGAAGGTACCATATCTGTGTAATCAGACAGAATATAATTATATTTATTCTCAAATCAATGGCAAAATATTTGCTAATACCAATAGAAGCAAAACTGAGTCAATAATTTATGAGAAGCAGAATTTGTTCATAGATTTTTTTTTATATATATATGTAGCCAGAACATGTGTTTACAAAGAAATGAAACTTACTGCTACCCAGCATGCCTTATTTATGCAAGTGTATTTGCAAAGTGAGTATCATTTATTTCCTCTTTTATTATTTATTCTGGCCACAAAACAACACCTTTTCAGTATTCTTCCCCTCATTATAATCACATAATCACCAATTATAGTCCCAAACTAAATTCTACAAATTTGAATGTCAGCAGACTGTTTTTCTAAGTGCTTGTCCTGGCTTTGCTAGGGTAGTGTTAATTTTCCTCTTAGTAGCTAGCATAGCTATGTTTTAATTTCAGTATGAGATTTGTTATGACAAGAATGTTGATAAAGTACTAATGTTATTAGTTGCTGCTGGAGCTCAAGGCCGTCGTGTTTGGCTGGTTCACAGATGTACTAGGACTGGGAGGGAGAAGCGCAGTGAACAGCAAAGCCCAGAACTGGCATTTGGATGTGCCAGTGAGATATTCCATATCATATCATGTCATGTTTGGTATATTAATTAGGGTTGACTGGAAATCAGGGGCATTCTCTTAGGGATCGTTTGGGCTCGCTCTTCCAGGGCTTTGGTTTTCCAGACTGTCTCTACTCTGGGAGCGCTGGTTGGCACAGGCTGGGCATTGGTCGGTGGGTGGTGAGCAATTGCACTGTGCATCACTCATTTGTATATTCTGTTATTAAGTTGTTATAATTTTATTTTAATTAGTAAATAGTTTTTATCTCAACCCATGAGTTTCCTTGCTGTTTTCCATCCAATTCTCTCTCCTACTCCTCAGACATCATCTCAGTACTGTCTCTTTCATCTTCATTCATAAAGAAGAAAATATTGGGCATTTCAGAAACAGTGAGAAGGCTGCAAAAATTAGGTGTGATGCAAATCTCCTTCTCCTTGGTTCTGAAAAAAAGCCCACCTTGATCTTTAGCACATAATTTTGATGGCCTACAACTGGAATGATAAATAACAACTGTGATAACAAACTTTTGTGCTTTTCTTGCTTAAGTTTGTTTGCTTATTTGTTTCAGTAGGATCTGCTGAGGTATATGATAGGTTATACTTACGAGTGAGGACATTGGACACATTGAAGAGAAGCAGAATGTTAAAGCCTGAGAGCCTTTGAGAGGTTCGATTTGCTTATTTTAATCACATTAGGCTAACTGTGCTGTGTATCTTAAATTGTGATGTTTGTATGGCATTATGTTAGTTATTTACATCACATAAAGGAATGCCAGTTTACATATGTGTTTGAGGTCTATACACGATAAGAAGGCGTTAATTTCTAGGATTGTAGCAATAAACTGTGAGAAGAAGATCGCTTTTTGCCTTTGTCCACCTGAGAATTACACTAAATATCTCCCTATGGCAGATGTTGAGATGGTTTATAACTATCATAGTGAATCATCCTTTCATTTGGGAGAAAGAAAATAAAAATTGAAAGTCTGTAAGTAACAGTTCACCTCCTGTTTTTTAAATATTTACAGGTTATATTTGCAATTTGCCAAATACAGCCCTTTAGAGCAACAGTTGTTGCACAGAAACCAATATGGGGCTTTTTTTTTCATAGCTACTGAGAAGTTCCAAGCTAACTTGTTTCCTCCAAAACAGCAAAGCAAAATGTTTGAGGGGACCACAAATTATGGCTGAAAAACCTTCTCTGCATGTGGAGTATTTTGAAACTTTTATTTTGGTTTTCTGTCCATAATTCTTCTCATCCCCAGTTCTTACATGGTGTTATATTACCGTTTTCTTTTCTTTGTTCTGTTTTGACTCATGCAGACGGTGTTTGCATGCTTCCTTCACTGGTGTGTGATTTGCTATTATGTCCCAGCTGAGCAGGGTTGAGAACTGATACATGGCTGTCCCATGTCAGGAATCAGAATATGGCTTTGTAAAGCTGGTGTGCATAATTCTGTTTTCAGAATAGTTAATCAGAGCTTGTGGTTTGCACTGGAAATGTGGTATATTCTGGTGTGATGAAACAAGATTACATATGACAATGGTGCTTGCTAAGCTTCTAGGGCCTGGACCTTCTAAAGCCTCACCATCTACTTTGAAGATTCAAGATGCATTTCTCATAAATTGTTATTATTTGCTCTTCAACCTACATGTATATACCCATATAGAGCATCCAATATATGTGCACACATGCATTCACTCTCATGAGAACTAATGCCGGGGTTTTGCTAGAGCTCCTTTTAAATCTGCAAAATGTCTTGGGTGATATCTTTAAGCTATTTTGTAAGAAAATTACTGACTTGCACAAGGATCTATAATGTTTTTTGGGACCCTCTTACAGACTCTTTTGTTGTGATGGAAAATAAATATTTCATGTGTTCTAAGAGAAAAAAAAACTTTATTAACATTTTCAAGCTATGGGTGTAAACACAAACCTCTGAAAAGAATATTTAACACTATTTGTAGGACATACTCAATTCCAGAGATCAAGGGAAATTGTGTCTAAATGCACTTAGTGATATTTGGGACGATGTGTGATAGCCTGGTCTACTCATTTGGAAAGCAGAGGGTCTGTGCAATAAAATCTGTGGAAGCATATGATTAGAGGATCTAAACTGAAGGTGTTTGTAGATTCTTCAGCTACTGATTTCTAAGTCAGTTCCTGTTCAGATTTCTCACAGCACTTATTTAGTTCTTCTAAACATGTTTCTATGAGAAATACTTGGTATGTAACATTAAGCAAGAAATGTGTAATTAGCTTTAACTATCATTAAATTGATTCATAGGTGATAAAGTTGTGAGGAAGGTCCACCTGCCTGTATCCTGAAAAGAGCTTTGCATTCATTAGAAGTACTTTATCTTTCACTGTTCTAAAACATGACTAATATTTCCTTCTTATGTTTCTGTGGATGGTGTTTTTAAATGCAGTCAGTCTGTCTGTAGTGTAACTGCACCTTGTTGTTTATTGCTCTGTAGTACTCCCATATTTCAAACATAAGGAATTTGTTGAACATTACTTCTGTTATCATAAATTCTGTTGATGATCCTTGTAGATTTCTTGTCATTGAACAAGAAGATGCATCTTGTCATCAGAGGCAGCAAATATGCTAAACTTTATAGATAGGTTACCTGGTTTTTAGGACATTTAAAAAATTATAACACATATTTCCAGAATTAATTGCCTGGACAAAGGCTTTTTTTTTTTTTTTTTCCAAATAAGATAGCAAATAAAATGGGATAGCTTTAGTAAATGTAGGAGACTTGTTGAAGTAAGACTTTAGGAGAAGTGGAAAACTTTTCACTTGTTACTTACCCTTTTTTTTTTTTTTTTTTTTTTTTTTGTCAAGTCCCTGATCAATTAATATGAAACTTTCCAAAAGCTCATCTTCAGCCTATGGTGTTGCTCAGAAATGAGAGTGTGTCAGCAGTGACTTTGAAATATAATATAAAGTCAGCACCAAAGTAACTACACTACCACCATGTAATTTTGGGACTAAAGAATATTGTTAGGGGCAAATAGACAATTAAAGGGTAAAGTTCTTAAATGATGAGTGTTCGTGCTTTTTTTGGTTTTCTCGGATTGTTCTTGTGTAATGTTTCCATGCAGGACAGTGTTACAAAAAGTCAGAGTGTGCTGATAGAAGAACTTGCTTACAAAGTTTGACAGCAAAAATTATTGACAAACTTTTAAGATTCACCAGTTTGAGATGATAAAAAAGGGGGGTGTAGAAGTTAGTTATAATGATGTCACGATATTGAAGGATAAAATTAAACCCATTAGTTATATGGAAAATGTTATAGTAAAATATAAATTAAACTGACCAGGTATATTGTTGTTAGAAATATCCATTGTATAGTCCCATCCTTACTGGGAATATAGATAGAAGAACTGGTAGTTAAAGATTTATGATTTAAACAATGTATCTTTGTCTGATAGGTAGGCTGTAGCCATCAAAAAGCAGAAGTGGAACTGATAAATTGCTAACTTGGTTAGCCAACCCTGAAGAACCGCTTCGACTTGCCAAAAGACTGTGACCTTAAAGGAAAGTTAATTCTGGCAAGGGGAGATTGAGATCACTGACTCACAGACCCTCTACTCAGTTCATAGCACCAATTCAAAAGAAGCAGGCGGAGTAATAAGATTGAGAATGCATACTAATTTACATGCTAGGTGAAGGGATTTTAACCAATCATTTAATAAAATAACAATGTATATGTCTGAGGAGGCTGAATACATTAATGCTTTGTGTATAAATAACTGTGAATTTAAAGACTGACTGTGCTGTCTTGGGACAGGCACCTATACATGTGCATGTATGCAGTAAAAGCAAATACCTCCACTCTGTGTGTGGATTGGGCCTTTGCACACCAGGTAATGGACCCAGTTTTTGGGACAACAATAAGACGACTATATATTATACCCATGAAAAAGACAATAGTTAGCCTGCCGTGGATCAGGTAAAGCATTACCTACAGCAACAGGGAGTAATTACTATGCAAATAAAAGCCACTTATGAGTCATAATTTAGGCCACTCTAAGTAAGACTGGCCTCCCATATTAAAAGAAAATGAACTAAATAGGAGAAAATTCAAGGATTTCTAACAATTAAGGAAATTACTTTTCATGGCAGCTTTCTAATAGTAGAAATGATAGTGAGCAACCTGTCTCTTTTGAAAATGGAGCTCGGTAAATGTGTGAGAGAATATGTATTAATACTGAATTTGAAATCATACTTTTAAAAGGCCATCATTATACCTTTAGTGTCTGGACTGTGGTTGCCATCTCTGTAGAGCTGTCATTTTTCTGTAATGTCCCTGAGCTGTACCCAACCATTTTCAGTGCTAAAGCTTTATTCTTCTTAAGCAGTTATTAATGTAAATTGGTAGAACTAAACACGAATCTGTGCACTCATACATCTCTGAGACTTGTACAAGTACAAAAGAATACATCTGAACTGGGGACAAAGGCAGTTTCAAAGTTGCTATATGACAAACTTAAATAACTAACCAAATTATCTTTGAATTTCCCTGTAACAACTTTGGAAGATCCTGCCTTTGTCATGCATTCCAATAAGAGAAGCCTTCCATGAGTCCCAGGTACTCCATTAGTCTGTCAAAATGGCACTCTCCTATTTTATTGCTAATTACTCTTTTTTGTTACATGGTAGTGAAGACACTTCACATGTGATTTTTAAGTGATTTACTCTTCCTTGTAATTAATGGAGTGATTAAAATATACTTTATATTATGTCACTGTTTCTTTTAAAGAATGGCATTTATGTTAGGGGGAGAACCAGCTCGTAGAATAATGACAACCTGCTTTGATAGGGTTGTTCCTTTAGTGAATTCCTGTGGTGTCAAAAGGCCAATAATTTTTCTTTGTTCAGAATTCGCATTGTAAAAAGGCAATCTACATTTAAATAGTATACTATAAGTTTTTTGTGAGCTTATAAAAATGCTTACAAGATATAGACTTTATTATCATTGTCTTTGAAAACACATCTCACTAAGGGAACACAGGAAACTTCTTGGCATTCTTGGCTAGTTTACATGGATAGGTGTTTTCCCATGAATGATTCATTTTTCTCTATTTGGAAGTAGTTCACCAGTATTAGAGATGAATAAAGGTATCTGTTAAGTAATCATACTCTTTGTCATTTATTGTTACACTTACATTTTTCATCATTCTGCATGTGCTATATACAAGACATTTACATTTATCCCTCCCCCTTCCCCTTTTGCAGTAAGGTGCTATGCCTAATTTCAGACAAGATATTATTCAAAAAAATAGTTTTATTGTGCTCCTACAGAAATCCTATTAAAGATATGTGTACTTGGCTTTTAGACTAAGATTTCCAGGCATTGATAATCTCTAATTCAGTTACACTGTAGTGCAGATAATCTGCAAAGTTTTAGTTGATACAACATTTGTTGACACTTGTACTATGAGTGCAGGTGCTAGCAGTGCAGTGGAAAGAGGTATGTCAGAGTTTCCTCAATCACCAAGTGACTGGAAGGCATTCTGCCAGTTAAGTAGCCCACAAAGAAAGATGAATGGGTATCTAAGAACTGATTCTGGTTTGGAGGACTGTTCCCATATCTGCCAGTAATTTCCTAGGAGGTCTTGAGTGTGTCACTCAGGGTGACATCTGTAATACTTGTAAGAGTTTCTTATTAAGGTCCGAAGTACACTATTTGAGGGGAATTAAATGAGTCCTTGGCTGGAGAAACCTAAATGGGGACAAAAAGCTGGATGGATTTCTTGATAGATGTACAAAGTTTGACAGAAAGTGGTTTGCGACTCTAGAAATAAATTAACTGAAGCTGAGGTAGATGCTTTAAGTTGGCATGAGCTACCATTGCCAAAACAAAGTTGTCCTGCTCTCCTAGTTCACTGCTGCTATCAGCCCCTTGCCTGTCCTGGGAGTTCATGCAGTCAGTGAACCCTATCAGCCAATGAACAAACATTACTTTTTGCCTGTGCTAGTTTTGACAGGTGCTTCACTTTGTGGCATGGAAAGCACTTGTGCCAGGACAAAGGAAATGTTGCAGAGGTGGGAACAATGACAAGGTAATACTGCTTGTTTGGCTCAAGATATACATAAAATTATGGCCTGCATTTCCAGACAGGCACCCAACAACAAATAATAAGCAGAGATGAGAAGATTACAGTTGCCCAGGATGAAAAGGGCTGTTCTATACAGTAACACAAAGACTCCTGCATCTCAAAGGATTTGACATGACTGCAATGGAGAAATCCCATGCTTTTGAGTGGAAAGACTGGAACAGTAAGTTGAAGCATAAAGTATCATCCAGCAGACCTAGAACTTGCCTAGTTACCCTGTACAGGAAGCAAAAAATAGGTTTTAAAGACTGGATGACTTTAATAAATCAGAATACATTAGAGATGGTACCTCTATCAACAAGGATTCCAATAAGATGTAAAAAGAATTATGAATTACATTACTTTTACATAGCACCAAAAAATTAATTACATTATTTTCATGTGGCAGCAAGAAATGTGCACACCTTTGTGTTTACCGAGATAGTGAGATTGCTATTAAACAAATATGCTGCTAGGTTACTGGACAATCATTATGATAAAAGCAGGTAAGCTAAGAATTATTATAGGCCAGAGTAAGGTCCTTAAATATGAGCATTACGTCATGAAAATTGCTCAGGGAGAGATTTTCAGCTATGCGTGCAAGCAAAAAGTTTTGGCAGCATCAATTATCTAAAAAAACCACAGAAAGACTGTACTTCTTTTTGTTATGTTTCTATTTATGAGACTTTCCTTAAGTATTGCCTGAGTAGCAAGGCATGTTGACTAGCGTCTTTCAGGGTGAAAAGAAATATCAGTGAATTCTTGATGTGTGATGAACTTGATGACAATGGTGGGCTGTGCAATGCTCTGCTAAGTATGAAAAAAGTGAAGAGGAGCAAATGCCAGACAGGACTGAATGAGATTAATTTGAGACATGCAGGAGAAAGGTGAAGTGTATTGTACATGTGGACAACAAGAGATTATAAAAGCTTCATGATATCTATTTCACCCTTTATTTGCTAAAACTAAATGTTTCCATCAAAATTCATTGGGCTGGCTTTACAGAGTGAGGTGAATAACATGAGGAAGAGAAACACTGGAAGAAATGCTGTTTTAAAAATTAACAACAGCAGTGTATTCTGAATCTATTTCAAAAAGAATCCTGTAATTTTAATCACTGTAAGCATGTGCAGAATGGAAGTTTTCTGTAACATTGTCTAATTATTTTGTTTGCAGAGCACTGAGTAAAATGTAAAAAAATAGCTGAAACAGGAAAACTGACAATTCTTAGGTTTCCGAGTGGCTTCTTGGATCTGTGGTCATTCGGAGTTCTGTTATGTTTGTGTAAGGCACCATCTACATTTCAGAAAATGATAATACCATTACAGAATTGTTTATTAATAGTGAAAAGAAAGCACAGACAGGAACTTCTGAGGCATATTTTCAGCTAACTACAAAGAGTGAAAGCAAGAAACTGCTTGAGCATGATTCCAAAGGGAATATAACTCAAGACCTCCGAAGTTTTAGAGCAAAATTTAAAAATCTTAAAGGAAAAACCCATAATGATCCAGTCTGAAGATCTTAAGAGACAAATTGTAGATAGTTGCTCAACTGAAAAATTTCCAGGCATCTGGAAGCAGAGAAATGTACTGGGGTTACTGAGATGAAATTGCTCCCTACAATGGCATTCTGTACAAACTAGTTTTCATATTTCACAGTTCCCAGGAAATTGTTGTAAGGCTATGTTACACTCACAAACAACATCAGATTTAGATAAACAAAGCAGAAACTTACTGTAACAGTGAATGGTTTGTGTTTATTTGGTCTGGTTTCTCTAATGGATTTTTATCACTTCTGACAATAAGACTTGGAAAACTCTGTATCACTGGAGAAGAGGATTCTCTGTTCTCAAGGTGTGCTGCTAATTATTTATTACAATTTATGCTTGCACTCTCCTGAACAGACACACCCAATCTCTTGAGAAGGGTTCACGAAAACAGTCTGACCTGCAAGCTTCTGTGTTAGAAATGTGTTTCTAGAAGTACCACTAGAATATATTTACAGCCATGAGCCGTTCCTCACAATCAGGAAGGTCATTTTCAGTGTTAGGGTCTTGTTCAGAGGATTTTCTGAGCACCAAAGTCATCCTTCTAGTACCCAGTTTTGCCTTTATTTACAGTAAGTGTTTTATCGACAGATACATCTGAGCCTACTGAGATACCTGGTAGCAAGCAAAGTCTATTTTTGTTAGTAATGCCTCTTGTTTGTCTTTTATTTTTTTAAAGATAAAAATACCATTTTTCATTTATTTAAATGGGATCTATATTGTAACGAAGAAAATTCAGTGAAAGAACATAGAGATTTTATTTTGAGCTATAAGGTACTCACTGCAAATACTCATTACTCACTTTTTCTTGCAACAATAGTGTTTGAATATGGTACCTCTCACTTTTATTATGTTTGCATTAGAATTGTCAACTTAATATTCCTCCTTATTTTTTAACTGCTTTTTAGAAAATGTTAATATTCTTGAAGAAGGTTATTCTTTGCCTGATGCCTTCCACCTGGATACCAGGAGACCATGACAGCAGGGTGGGGAAGTATTTCTGTGTTTCAAATATATGAATTGCATCCTGCAGATTTTCATGGTTAAGGTGTTTAGAAAAATAGCATAATGCACAAGGAACAGCTACAGAAATGATTTATTGTTTCTACAGATGTGACATCAACTGCTGCTTTTATTTTTCACAGCCATGGTGTGTTATAGTACCAGTGTATACATATCACATGCTTCCATATCATTTTGTAAATTAAATGTTGATATATTTAAAACCTTTAAGTATGTCAACATTTATTTAAATGGTAAGTGGCCTTCCACATCCACATAAGCTGTTCTCAGGAGAGTTTGCAGTGCAATTTCTGCTTCCAGACACTGCTGCCATCTGCACACAATGAAATGACATACTGTTGATCACCAGCCCGGATATTTGCAGGTCATTTGTGATAGAAGAGGAAGACAGTTTCATCATCAGAGTGAATAATGAAAGAGATAAAATGTAATCTTGATAGATAATCCTGTTAAGAGGGAAAATGGAAAGTATTTAAACATCCTGTTGGTTCTAATAGGCTATTCTATAGGATTCTAAGATTAATACTCAGCATTTGTAAACAAAGATTCCTCTGTACAATTACAAGCTTCTCTTGAGTCTTACATGACTTACTTTTTTTGCAGATTATATTTTTTTTTCCTCTGATTATCAGATGAAAACTATGTATGCTTTTAGGAAAAAATAGGACTTTTTACAGGAATGCCTAGCAACATTTTATTTTATTTGTTATTTCATTTAAAAGACACAATTGTTTGTTGGTTTTTTTAAAATTGACCTAGTTAATAATTTTATTGAGAGTCAAAAGATGACTGGAAGTTGTTTCTTTCTATCAGTTGTAACGAAGTTGAAGTACCTTTCTTGGGGAACTAAATCTTCAGGTGCTTGCTTGGAGGTTCTCTTTTTCACATGAGGAAAGGATGGTTTAGGAGTTCTCCCTGCCTTGGGTGGCTCACGAAAATGCCAAGTAGAATTGCAACATTTTTGTAGATAGGGCTGAAAAAGGCTACTTTGCATTTCTGCTCTTTCCAGTGGAATGATACAGATCTTCACTGCACTGGGAACTATGTTTAACAGATTAACTCTCAGTGTGATTTTGGGACTATCTTAGTATTTGATCTATGCTAATAGAGAATTAGTAAATATGGAGAACTGACATTGTTTTTAAGTCCAATTCTTCATTCCTTACTAGCATGATAAAGATTTCATTATTCAGTTGAAGTCTGAACAGGAGAATATGGACTTTAGATAGTTGAATGCATCTGTCAGACATGTAATTAGACTATATAGTTAAAAATAAAATGTTTTAGGAGCAACAAGGAAAATCTGTTAGTTGTTTCAATCTGCTAGTTTTTATGAGTCCAAATAATTACAGTAATTTTCATATTTTAACTCATTTCTTTTAAATGCCTCAGTGCAAAATTGAGAGGTAGATATTCATGAGAATAAAAATACCTGCAGAATGACACTACCAGTAATAAGTACCACGTACTGTTATGGAAATCTGTTAAACTGAACTTTGAAATATACACTTGAGATTAGGGCCAGATTTTCTTGAGATTAGGGTCAAATTTTCAGAAGAATAGTTGTGCAGTTAATGGATTTGAATTTTGTAAAAGAATACAAATATCTATGCAATAATGTATTGATTATTGACACAATGCTGTAAGGTCTGATGCCATGGAAACCACTGTACACTTTTTACTCCATGTACTTTAGTGTATTCATGATAGACTGCATTTATTTTTACTTTGCTGGATTACAGCCTGTGTTAAAAACAGAGCACTTAGAAGGGAGAGTCTTTGGAGACTCAGGATGTTAGATAGGAGAGTAAGAGATTCCTGCAGCAAGAATGTGAAGAATGAAGTGAGAGCTCTGGAAGAAAAGAGGAACATTGATTTGAGTTTATAACAGGTGTAACTGATGTATGTCTATATCCAGCATCGACAGCTACATGCATTATGAGTGGAAAATATTAAGATACTGAAAGTCAGAAAAAAGCCTGGAAGAAGAGATCATAACATTAAGTCATATGAGAAAACACTGTATAGATGACAAATTAAAAGAATAATGTAATTATAGAGGTTATTGCTTTTGCCTTGCATTCATAACTGAAGCATTTACTCTTCCTCTGATTTTCTTCTACTCTATGCTCCTTTCTATTTGCTGCTTTTTCTTCCTATTGAATGTAAAAATTATTTGCTAATCTGTGATTTCTGTGGTTTGATGGTATAATGTTCTCTACATACCATCTTGTCAGTATATTTACTGAAGCTTTATGTGCATTTTTATTGTACAGAAGGAGTGAAAAATATGTATTGAGATGAAATGAATGTGAGATTCAGAAATTATTAAGTTCTGAAGATTCCAGATGGAAAGAATGCTGTCAGCCTGCCTTAGGGAAACTAGCTGTGGGACCTGAAACTAAAGAGCCTTCCACTTTGAAACAGGAGATGCAATACAAAATCCTTTCATAAGGTTAAGTGTTATGTTTCCTGTGGACTTGAAAGAAAGAGGTATACCTGGATGAAGAGAAGAACAATAACAGAAACTGCAGAACTTCAAAGAAGCACCACAGTGTGTCTGTTTGTCTCTGTGATTGCAGCTACCCTGCACTTCCACAGGCTCTGCAGAGAAATTCTTACACATTATTGAGAAATATATAGGGCAGCAAAGAAATATTTTCACCAATTCTAACATCCTTACTATGACTCCTTCCAACTGTAAGGTGTGAAACTAAGAATAGTACAGTTCTTCTAAGGAGTAATATTTGTGTGGAAAGGGCAGTCTCTTCTCTCCTAGAAGCTAGTTGCCTTTTGCAAACCAGAATAGAAATGTCTCTTTTCCTATCACTCTGGGGAAAAGAGAGGTAAGATTTAAGGTGTATTTTGAAAGAGAGAAGTAGAATCCTTCCACATGGGAAGAGATACTTTTCCAAGCATTTGAGGCAATATGAGAGAAGTCACTGAATTTCAAAGGACACAAAGAAAACTCTGAAAAGAGTGAGCAAATGAATGCAAACAAGTTACCGTGACCTGTAGTACAAAATAAATTGATTCAGCTGCTTCTAATGTGTATTTTTAATTTCTGAGTTGAGGTCTGAAGAAAGCGTCATTTGGTGGTTTTTATTTCTATAACATAGAGCTACAAGGACCAAAACAAAGCAGCAGGTGTAACATAAATGAAAACAATATGATTGAAGACATACGTAAACATTTTATTTCACTGTGAAATGACTCATTCCCAGCACTTGACTTGGGATAACAATCTCATCAGCCAAGAATTGAGAAGCTACCACACCTGCTAACTTTACAATCTTGTTTCAGTACTAAGAGTGGAGATGTTTCGTGCATAAGAGATCTGACACCCCTAGGGAAAATGGACACAGATGCAAAGCGTAAGAGTAAGCTCAGGTTCTCATGATTATTTACTGAAAACAATACTCTGACCCATTGTTGCTGAAGATCTCATACTAAATGAAGACAATGCAGTGATCAGGAAGTCCCACTGGATGTTCTCAGGTGGTAAAACAGATCATATGAGCAATTTCTAATAATACACACCCTTGGCACACTGAGCTGCAGTACAAACTAAACACTCAAACTTGACTGGAGACAACAGCTTGTCTCTTTTGTTCTACATAGGGTGAGATTATTTTACTAAAATGCATGGATTACAGCATTGTTATCATCTTCTACAGATTGTTTGACAATTCAGTTTCAAAGACAGCATGGAAAGAAATGTATATTTCTTTTTTCCATAGTCATCAGGGAAGATAATAAGGAGCTGGCTAGTGGAAACTTTTCATTTTTTCTTTGTTAGCTTTATAAAAGCCTTATCAGACCAAATCCTCAGTTAGTGTAAATTGGCTTAGTTCCACTGAAATCAATGACACTATGCAAAAGCCTTGGCTTCTGTATATAGAAAATGCCAAAGAGTCTGGCAGTGTTGCTTGCTTGTTTGAAGTTTGCTTTTGATGAGTGAAAGACAACATTTCCACACCCCTCTCCCCCCCCCCACCACACCCTGAGGTAGTAAACAGTGAACCCACACATCCCATCCAGCCCCTGAAGGCACAGGCAGTGAGAGATCAGGACTGGGATTCAGGACCTGACTAAGTGATTGTTTGAATCATTTACAAAATGTTCCACAGGGTTTATTGCTTGAGCTGCTTTTTGGAATTTCTCAGATCCTCTTTCATCAGTCTCAATTTAAGCTAATAATTAAGCTCTGAGGAGTGGTTTAAGCTCTTATGTATTTCAATAGCTTTTCTTCTTTTGTTTTGTTCTTCTTTTTATTTCATAAATTACATTAATAATAATATAATATCTAATAAATGTTCGTTGATTTACTTAGTAGGATTAATTTTTAGGTATTGTTGTAGTCTGTTGGAGTTTGCTATATCATTCTGTAACTTGACTAGATATAAAACTGCTAATTTGAAATAACACAAAGAAGATTTATCACCTATGATAGAGTATTAAGGCATCCTCATACAAGCTGATACTAATGTTTTAAATCTTGCCAAACTGTAAGTTTGTTTATTACCTCTGAAGTATAAAAACTGGGGAGATACAAGGTATGCATAACTTTAAATTCAGTATTTTGTTTTTCTCTTTCCTTCTCCCGTCTTTCTCCTACTGAAAAAAATTTTGAAAGAATTTGCAATAGAAATGCAGGTTTCTCAGTTAAAAATGTCTGCAGTTACAGCACAAACTGCAAAAACTTTGAATGAACTTCCTGCTCGCTAGTTAGCTCACAATTAAACATTATTTTATTAGGATATATGACTCCAATGGCATTCTTGATGAAGGATGGAAGAATCTGGATCTTAACTGGTTTCAAACGGAAGGCATAATAAAATGAATTAGTCTTAAAGATATGATGGAGATTCTAAACCACATATTACAGCATGACTATTCCATCAACATTTTTTAAAGGAGATAAATAAAATAAAATAAGCAGCAACTAATTCACTAGGATTATAGCTATATGGAACATTCATTGCTGTAAAATGAATCACACAGGAGAAAGTTTCAGAAGCAGAGCTTGGAAATGGGCCTGTCTTCATACACTTGGTGATATAATTTGATGTCAAACTGACCTTTAGACCATCTAGAAGAAAATGGGGACCAATTTTTGATTAAAGGTTTGAGAATAAGAAGCTATGAAAAAACATTCTATTGTTTACTAATACTAGATTAACAGTAAACTGACCATTTGAAAAACAAATCTTAAAATTTTCTGTGGAATCTGAGGGAACAGGATGAGAATATCTGAAAAATTACTATCTACTATTCAATTTGCAATTGAATTCTGGAGGAATTAAAATAAAATATTAGTCAGTTAAGAGAGATGACATTAGCAAGGACTTCCAGTTTAGTTCTTTCTTTCTCGATTTAATAGATTTTTTCTATAATTACAATAGCTTTTATATAGAATTTTTCACCTGTAGATCTTAAAGGATGATGAATATAAGTGTCTTATTGATTATATGGAAAATATGCTTAGTCAAACACAAATCACTGGGCTTAATGTTACTGCCCCTTTGGCCTTAAATATCTTGAGACATTTGTACTCAGTTTACAAGTGAAGGTACAGAAGATGTAAATAGTCAGCAGAGTGAGATCCAGTAAAGTGGAAGAGATATGATGTGTCTCCTGTTTCTACAACGAACACCTGCTCAAGCCCTCAATGAATTTCAACAGAAATCAACTACTCTAACAAAAGTTAATGGCACAATTAGAGTGACATGGGTAAAATCAGAATATCTCCTTCTACTTAGCAAACTAATAACTCTGAAGCTGATAAGCAGTACTTGCTACAGTCAATTGTGTCAAAGTCCGCTTTGACAACACTTGATTTGCAGATCAATAACTTGGAAGATCGTAACTACTCAGAGGCCACTGCAGATAGTGGATCAATACAACTGTTGTTTACTGACAGGCTATAATATTCAAACAGGAGATGTTTTTATCTGTTGTGCCAAAGATGATTGCATCACTAACTTTATAAAGTTCTCTGAACTGTAACAAGCTGTCCAGTCAATGACAGACAGCTGAATCAATTTTGCTATTGTCCATATATACAGTCATATATTACAGAGACTAAATAGGGTGCATTTTTAAAGATAAGTCCTGATGTTACCCTGTGCTCCAGACAGTCGTTTGCATGCAAGTGCTCCCCGTTAGGGTTCTCTTTCCATCACTTTGCTGATTTTGACTGAGGAGATTCATGCTGCTTTGTATGACAACTAGCAGGCATCACTCAAAACTGATTCAAGATGCTTGATGACTAAAGGGGAGAGTTCAGGTTTCCCATGTGCTCCTGTGTGGTGAGTTAACCTTGGCTTGATGACTAAAGGGGAGAGTTCAGGTTTCCCTGAACACCTCTCCTGTGTGGTGAGTTAACCTTGGGTGGATGCCAGGTGCTCACAAAACTGCTTTAATGCTCCTTTCCTCAGCAGGATGGAGAAGGGAGAAAATAAGATGGGGAAAAAAAACAAACCAAAACAAAAAACCCCTTGTGAGTTGAGATAAAGTCAGTTTAATAGAAGCACAAAGCAAGGGACATGCACAGAAGCAAAGGAATAACAAATAACTGAGCAGACATCATATGGTATGGAATATCCCTTTGGTCAGTTTGGGTCACCTGTCCTGGCTGTGTTGCCTCTCAAGATCTTCCCCAGCCTACTGGGCAGGGTGGAATATTGGAGAGACAGCCTTGATGCTGTGTGAGCAGTGGTATGTTATGAACACTTTTCTAGTTATCAGTACAAAACACAGCACTATGGGGGCTGGTATGGGGAAAATTAACTCCATCTCAGCCAGACCCGATACATCCTGGTGTGAAGACTGAGGTACCAAACTTCAGATTGTCAGATATGGTCAGGGTAACAAGTGGTTTTATGTGTGCAGATGTCTCTCTTTTCCTCTTTGTCTTTCTGTTCAGTATTGAAAAAGCACAGGAGTCTTTTTTTAGTTAATTATTGTTATTATTATTATTAAACAGTAGGTACCCAGAACAGATACTAGCAGTCTGCAAAAGAATGTAATGCAGAGTTAAAAGCAACATAAAATCTGCTGGAACACTGAACACTGAAACTTAGTTGCTCTAAGAGATCCTAAAGGATATGTAATTCAAGTAATTTCCACTACATTAAAAAAATGTTATCAGCTTCTAATTTGAAAATTACATTGCTTAATAATTTTATAAATTGCATTTTTTTCTTCATTTCAGGGAAGGGTACAGAAATTTAAATAAATCACACATACAGTTGCCCTTTTTTAAGGTCAAAAGAAAAGATCAGTCTTCCCCAAACCAGTTTCTGCCCCAGTATCTGCAAAAGATAATCTCCTGAGTAACAGAAGAGTTTAACATTCATTTTAAATATCAACAAAACCTGTCAGTTCATTTAGAAGAAACTTATATTGTAAGTGGAGGTCTTTTGTGGAGATAAATAAATAACAACATCCTTTTGTGTCTGAATAGGAAAATAAGTATCTTAAAGTACTATCTGACGTTAATTGTCATGCAGGTCCGTGACAGGTAGGTGATCTCTTTAGACTGTCTCTAAGACTGTATAGAGCAGAACTTCAATGTGGGAGCAGAGGAAATCATTGTAGCTGGCATAACCAGCTGAAAAATTGGTGTAACTTCTGCTCCCTATAAACCCTCGCCTAGTAAACATTGTCATCTCCTTTGTGGATTTCCCTCTTTAGTGTCCTAAAATGCATTCAGTGCAGAATCACCTGAAGTGATTGAGTCCAGATGTCAGAGGCATGGGGAACTGAGGGAGCTCTGTCCTAAGAGGAGAAGCCTACAAGAGATGCCAAGAGGTGTGGAAACAATTAATGCCATTTGTGATTTGAGAAATACTTACATCTAGCAGCATATTGCAGCTCAATCATTAATGGGAGCAGAAAGCTGTGCCTATCAAATATACGATATTCTTCTGCAAACTAGTGGCATCACTGTAATCTTGTTTGGCTTGTACGTCATCCCTGTTATGCCTCCTTGTTCAGTCATGCTTAGCAAAGAAACTTCCAGCTGGCTAGTTACAGCCTGTCTCTATGCTTTCTTAAGTGACCAAAGGGTCCGTATTTTACATGGCTTGCAGCATGACCATTGAAGTTTGGTCTGTTGCAGACCATTTGTGGGCAGAGATGATCCACAAGCTGCCATACAGTGAACTGACTCTTTGGAGGTGCTTGATTGATAAAAGAGCCATCCTGCTTACTCAGTGTAGAAGTCAGACTGTCTCAGCAGCATAAAGGATAGAATGTCCCTACGGCATAGGCAGAAAGGTCAGAAATTGAGTCATCCTGTCAAACCTGAGCTATAGTCAAGTTCAGACTGAGATTTGTTATTTTTATTGTTTAACTTAGCAATGAGAGCAAAAGAGGAAAGGGAGGATGTGTACACCATATCCAGAGAGAGAACATTAGAAACAAGGGAAAGTGGTCTTGCTGGCTAGGCAGCATCTGGAAAATGGATCCTTATTCTCTATGCAAAAGCATTTCTGTTGTCACTGTCTGTATTTATACCTGCAAGTACCACATCTGTTTATACAATTACATGTGCAGATGCTGTGAATAATATTTTTTATAGTTACTGTATTTATGCATGTAAATGGTCATAAGAGCAGCAAGGACAATTTGAGATCAGAAAAAAAGTGAACAATATGTTCATAAGAGAACTAAAGCTACTGATTTCTCTCTAAGGTATTTCTAAAATATACTAAGCCAGAAGTTTCTGAGGGTTATTCTGTTGGAAGAGGAAATGTAGTGCACTTAGGTTTTTTTCTGAGGTATATTTTCCATTAATTCTAATCTCCTTCTTAAGGCCTTGCTCTTACAATGCTAAATAACTTGATAATTAGTTTAAAATACTAGCCCAGCCAACACACCTATGCCTTGGAGAACTACCTTTTACATTCCTCCAAAGATTTCTTATGTTGGGGGGTTTTTTTTTTTTCTTTTTTTTTTTCTTTTTTTTTTCACTTTATTAGTGTTTTCAGGACAAGCTCTGATTTCTCCAGCCTCTGCCTTTTCTTAGTTGGCTTGCATTTGGTGAAACAGAGCAACATTCTTCTAGTAGCTGTGCTGGATCACCAGCATAGATCAGTATCATTGCAGCCTTATCATCTAAAGACTTGTGAGGGAGGAAAAGCAGGACTGCAAGTCAGCCACAGAGAAGATGGGGAAGCTAGTGCATCTTCCAGGATCAAAGTGGGTTAGGGAATCTGGCTAACCAGTTTTTCAGTCAGAGAAGGAAGAATAGCTCAATGAGAGAAGGACCTTCACTAATGAAGAGGAGCCATTTAAACACCATTTGCAACTGAAGGCCCAGTAGTTCCAATCACATTACATAGCCAAAAGCTATGCCTGGGCAGGGAAAGGGTAGAAGCTGGTTAGTAACTAGAGGATCTGTGTACTGTGGCCTGTGAACTGTGGCCTGTGTACTGCTTCTTTGCCAGAACTTTTAGAAGTAATTATCCTAGTCCCTTCACTGTGTTGAAACCCAGGCTTGATATATTTCTAACTGTAGAGAAGTTTCTGCTTTGGTCATGTGAACAGGGACCTCAGTGCCAGGGAAGTGAATCTAATGCATGATTCATTGCGATATTTATAAGTTCAGTATCTGGGCTTTTGTAAGACTTGCTTTGTATTTTAACATACTCAAATGAGTGTGAACTCATAATATCTAAAATAACCTATTTAAACACGCATAGTGTCTATTTGAATGCACATAAGGCCTTAATTACTTACCAATGTACTAGAAAAACACAATTATTTCCATTACTAATGGCTAGGCAATGACACAAACAAGTTGTGGTAAGATAGGACATCCCAGGATGACATTGATGGGGAGAAATAATGCAAACATACCTCTATTAGATGTATTTAATATTGCAGCATTTTAATATAATATTGCTGTTCAAAGTATTAGACATAATGTCCATTATGTGGGATCTATCTGTGCATGACAAACAACAACCCAGTAACAAAGGACTGAGCTGTCATATACAACATCTCTCAGACTTAACCTACTGTCAAGAAGGTGGTAGAATTGGTAGAATTTATCTGCCTTTCTTTGCCTAGCACGAGTCTTTCCCAAATACGCATTCACAGCATGGCTACACTTTGAACTTTAAATGCAAATTCATGGTGTTTGGCATTTAGGCTGCTTCTCAGCTCTGTTAACTTGTGGAGTCCAGCACATACTTTCGTTTGTTCAGTGGATGTTGTCAAGATAATAGGATCATAGAATGGTCTGGGTTGGAAGAAACCTTAAAGATCATCCAGTTCCAACCCCCCTGCCATCAGCAGGGACACCTTCCACTAGACCAGGTTGCTCAAAGCCTCAACCAGCCTGGCCTTGAACACTTCCAGGGAGGGGGCATCCACAGCTTCTCTGAGCAACCTGTTCCAGTGTCTGACCACCCTCAAAGGAAAGAATTTCTTCCTAATATCCATTTCCCCTTGTTCTGTCACTCCCTGCCTTTGTAAAAAGTCCCTCCCCAGCTTTCTTGTAGGTCCCTTCAGGTACTGGAAGGCAGCTATAAAGTCTCCCCAGAGCCTTCTCTTCTCCAGGCTGAACAGCCCCAACTCTCTCAGCCTGTCCTCACAGGAGAGGTGCCCCAGCCCTCCAACTGTCTGAGTTCTAACTGTAATCCATACCTAATTGACAATTCTAGTTACTTGGCATATCTTCAAGAAATATTTCCATTCTCCCTTTATCTTTTCCTCTTCACTGTGGGATATAAACAAGCACAGGTGAAAATTAAGTCTGTCATTTACAACTAAAAAAGGCATATGGCTCTTGTTGGCACTGTAGAAAAATAGTCATTAAAATGTTCATAAATTTACAATACAAAAACTGAAGATGTATACTGGTTGGGCAGGTGGAGCATTTGTGACATCTTTGCAATCACTTCAAAATCTCATTACTCTGAATGAGAAACTATCTGTATGAAATCCAAGCATTTAAATTAGCATATGCTGTAAGCAAGCTTGCGCACATGGCTGAACCTGATTAAAGCTCAGCATCTCTTTCTCCTGGATTCTCAATCCAAAATCTATTAAAAAACAAGCCATGGACTACCACACATCACATGAGTCTTCAAGTAGCATTGACCTTGTTCCAAGACCTCAGGCAAATCCCTTCCATATTTTGTCCTCTCTCTTGCTCTCATACACACTGTATATCCTTTTCTGTTACATTTTACAGAAGTCTTTTTTTTCTAGCTAGAGCTACGTGTTCCCTTTATGCTGTGAAGAGGAAATCTCTTGCAACTACAAAGAAATGCTCTCCTGGTGTATAGTGACAGGTCTCCATTCAGCATTCCTTCAACACATTACCATAGTGACAGGAGGTGTTGCTAGGAAGTTTTTCTGGTGGTTCCTAGGATGCTGACCTGAATGTTTAAACCTTAAAGGGGCCAATAGAGTGTGCATTTTCAATGATAAATAAAAGAATTAAATAGTTACTTGATACTAAGAGATTGTTCTATAATGCCAAGCAGTCAAAGCAGTTTTGTGGCAAGACCCCAGCAGTTTCATAGATTCATAGATTCATAGAATGGTTAGGATTGGAAGGGACCTTAAAGATCATCTAGTTCCAACCCCCCTGCCATCAGCAGGGATGCCTTCTGCTTAAGAAAGCAGACAGAAAGTATCACACCACACTGATGACAATTGAGAAATCAACATCTTGTCCAAAATAGGAACATCAAAATCATCAACCCATGTTTTTCCTAAGTTTTTTTCCAAATTATGGGGGGAAATACTTGATACTAAGAGATTGTTCTATAATGCCGAGCAGTCAAAACAGTTTTGTGGCAAGACCCCAGCAGTTCTTCAAGGTGACGAAGTTTTTTTCCAAATTATGGGGGGAAAAATACAGTTCTTCAAGGTGACAGTCTAGTTTTCTGCTCAGGTAGCCTAAAAGCTTGTATAGCTCAGGGACAGAATGCAGATATTCAGAATTCAGCTGTCAAATCACTGATCTTTCCTGTGACAGCAAAGAAGGTTTTCTATTACCTATCCATGAGAGGAAGCTGGAGAGCTTTTTTCTACCTGTAGAGAGGTTAACCAAAAAGCTCATTACTGTGTTTATGTCTATGTCAGAGCCGGAGACTCATATTAAAGATGAGTTTGTCTAAGGGATAATTAGGGCTGAGCTGAGAAAACATTGAGATAACAGAAGGAGATTGAAGCAAGAATGCTAAGTAAGAGCACCACATTTCTTTTCCATCTTATTCCAGACTATCAAAAGGATCTGTTATGTTGGTCAAACCTACTCTCCTAGTTTTCAACTTTATTTCCATTGATTGACTCTTTATTATTTTAGGCATAGATTAAATTTTAAAACCAGAAAGTGTACAACATTCCTTTAGCTATGTTACTTAGAAAATCCAAAGTGAAAAAAGTTTTTGTGTCTTGCTTGTTTTGTTTTGGATATAACTTAACTCCTCAGAAACTATGTACTTAAAAAAATCCAATGCATGGGATGCAAATCCTACAGGGATTGTTTGTCTTCTTTAACACACTGTCATTACCTTTGGAATAAAAAATATCTTTGAAACACTCTGATAGATTTTATGATACTAAGTTTTATAAAACCCATAGTCTGGGATTCTATTGAGGTCAGCAATTTTTAATTAAAAATATTAAATAATAAAGATTTGCAAAACTAATTTGGAGAAGGAGAATCTGATTGTTTGTACTGCAGCAAAGTAAATGTGCTGGAAACATTTATAAGAAAAGTTCCTGAGCTTGCAGGCATGTAGAGAGCAATACTACATGAAATATCAATTGCCGAGGCTTGCTGCTGTTGTATGCTAATGGAAAGTAACAAACAAAAATGCTATTGCACTGCAGAACTCAAAGCTGTTACATTAGACAGGTCCTGCTAGAAACTGTGTAGTTTTAGAAGGAACAGTAAGTTGTATCATATTTCCATTCCTCCACTCTTTATGTAAAATTCTGAATAGAGACATCTATAAAGAAGATCTATGTGACAGATTCCACACAAAGATGTCCTTGCCTAGATGTCATTGAGGATCACCTTTTTCTAGTTCCCTTTTCAGTCAAATCACTCAGGATTACAACACAACTCTGCATGAAGTTCTAAGGTTAGGACTGAGAGAAAGAGAGTTGAGAAGGAATAGATCCAGTTAGGTTGTCCAAGTTTAATTAAGCTAAATTGACAGCATGGAAGAGACTTAAAAGTGCAGTTCTTAAACTCTTACTCAAATAGCCTTCTGGATCAGCCCCCTCAGGGATGTGGCTATTCTGCCAAGATTACAAGAAGAGATTGGGAGGGGTAAGCAATACTAAGGGACTTAACACCAACTAGTGCTTCAAGCAAAGGAGTTCAAATCTGAGTTAACCCATCCTTAGGGCTGTGGGCAGAGTATTTTTGTACATTTAAAATATTACTTTTGAAGAGAAGCAGCTAGGATGGGCTCATAGTTCAGGATTTACTTATTTATTATAAAAAACAGGATTTCAAAATTAGACATAAATATTTTTAAGAATTAGGTTCCTAAGTGAAAAAGCAGCTGAGATCTTGTGTATTCCTGATCCTGCTATTTGTACTCCTGTTTCATTTATTGTAATTTTTCTGTATTGTTCTCTGGTTTGAAGTGTAGTCCAGAGAGGTACATAAACTCAAGGCTGAGCTACTTGAGCAGTTGTACTAACCACTGTGGGCCATGCATTACTTACCACAGGTCAGCACCATTTAGATGACAGTACCCGAGAAATTTCTAAATTTGGAGCCATAAATATACAATATTTGTATATGGCTCTAAATGTTGGCTAATTTTCCTTTCCTGCTGTCTCCACAATCTTTCTGTTGCTAACATGTAATCTGTCTTGGTGGTACTCTCCTCTATTCATACTGGTGATGTGACTTGAACACATTAACTACTGCCAGGATGACTTTTGGGAAGTACTGTTCTTACACGTGACAGAATCATGTCTGTATTTGTAGCTAGTAGATCCTGCACCTTTCTGATTAAGTTTTCCATTCAGGTGAGAGACTGTTTATATAGAAAGAACAAACAATTATGTAAAGTCGAGACCTCATTTAGGAATTAGCGGTCTACCATGTTTAGCTTTACTTAGTACTGGATGTCCAGGCTGTAGGAAACCTAACACATACTTCAGGAGTGCTTCAGGTTAAGAAACTGTAAATACAAAGTATTACAGTTTTCTCCTCCAAACAGACTTAAAAAATAATAAAAATCATCTCCTGTCAAATTTGACTCATGCAAAATCAACAACACTTGAGTAGGGCATGTGTTCTGCTCTCTTGTGTTGTAAGAGGATTCTAATCTACTTTAACTGTCCAATACTGCACCCCAGAGGTAAGAGAGCATTGCCAACTTTCTAAAGTGAAAGAAACCAAAGCATAGTGCTTCAGTATCTTTTTAGCCTTTAGCACCCATTTTTATCACCATCTAGGACAGTTCTGACTTTTGATAACTACTCGGTGTATTGCCATTGGATATCTTGCTTTTGTATTTGAGAATTACTGTAAGTAGTGTTGCTTTGTTCAGGACAAAGGACTTAGTTGCTGCAAGTGCCACTGCTAGTGAAATCATCACTAGCTGGTGCTGATGATTAATAGTGAGAAAGTAGTTGGATGTGTCAGCAGTTTCTCATTGCAGTGTGTGCCAAAGGTTCCTCTTGGCTCTGTTTTGACCCTAGCCTGAGTACTCAAACATCAAATGGTAGTGGAATTCCAGCTGAACCACATATTTCTAAATTGATTTCCTCTTTTCTCTCTTCCTCATCAAGTACTCTTTCATGGCCATTGAAACTTCAGATTTCAGTTGCCAAGTGGAACTGAAATCTGAGAGAAGCCTGGAGCCCGGAATAAAGGTCAGATTCACCTTTGAGTTGTGGCAAGCTTTGCTTGCTGTGCTGGGCTTAGCTGTTCAGTGCAGATGTGTTCTCCAGACCTGGCACCACAGACTACTTGCAAGCCTTGCTTGAGCATGGTATTAGGGTGTGTAAGCTTTGTGCAAATCTGCTGAAGCCTAGACAGCTTCTGAGTGTCGGGTGACCCCTCTATAAGCTGAATGCGCCTGTGATGCCCTCACAAATGACTGGAATATACAGTGTGCACATTCTACTACTAATGGCTAGGCAGAACCTTCTGATAGATGTGAATTCAGCTTGTGCAAAAGACAGTTTCAGATCACAGAGTGCAACACAATAAACAACACTCTCCTCTTAGCGTAACGGACAGCCCAGTAAGCTCTGTTTTGTGTAGAATTGTAGAATTAGCCTTTCTCAGTGACAGGAAAATAAGAGCATTGTGTGAAAACAGTGCTTTTAACAAGATAAGTAGTAAACATTGTCTGTGGAGCAGATCAAGTAGCTGCAGATGTGGATCTTTGATTCATGGTGCGACTTTGGCTAAATCAGATCCTACCCCTTCATTTTCTCAGTTGTTTTCCCATCTTTTGGAAAATGCTTTCCTTAGTTGGAAGATAGCATCTAAAACCAAAGCATCAGCACTGCTGCAATTCTGTTGCCTTCTGATCTATTTCTCTTCTCATTCTCTCTGGTAAGCATATTTCCACTGCACAAAGCTTGAAGTCATTTTCATTATCTGTCTGTCTTTCTTTTGATTGACAAGCAATTTTCTAGAAACTCTTGTCTGTCTGTACAAAATAAGCACTTACTATACCTGCTGTTTGTAAAGTGCAGCTGATTTTACCAGGCTTTAGGAACCCAGCAAACCCGTGAATGGAATGTGCCTTCCATCCTCATTAATAACATACTAATCCTGTATCTTATATTGTTAATTTTGTAGTGTATACCCACAAGTTAAAGTTTCGTAAGTTTCAGCACGGGATCTCAGCCACGTGTTTGGGCCTTCTTAATTATGTTAGTATAAATGTTACCATACTGAAGCCAGGGAAAGTTTTATTTCTGTAATAGTTTTCATATGTGGGAAAGTAGTCAGTTCCTTTCGGAGCTAAACAGTCTCAAACTTTGAAAAATCTAAGTGGGGCTTTTGTTCATAAACCAGTACCCCTGTAGTTTCAGTGTAAGAAGCCTAGAACTTCCTACTGTCAATGAGTCTTGAGGTAAATGTCTTATTTTCCTCATTTGACCTGAGTGATCTTAAATGGATGTCAAGACTGTCTAGATACCGATTCTGCTGAATCCTATTTTCTGGATTATGGTAATTCTGTCTCTTTCTTAGAAGTATCCTCTTACAAGCATCCCTCCAAATGGCATTTCTTTGTAACTCAAGTCCGAGTTTAATTTGAAACCTGAAGTGGAAAGGCAGTTACTCTGCAGGGAAATTACATGAAATTAATTTTCTCATTTTACAGTCTCAATTTTGTAAGAATAAACATAATATCTGAATTTATCTACTCTTTTTTAGCTATCAGTTTCCCCGTAGTTCTCTCCCTCCCTATTTTGATCACTAATTTAATCAGTTACACACCAGCTTCCTTAGGTTTAACTGAATAGTCAGCACTACAATAAACACAGTTTTGGGTTTCTTCTGCGAGGCAGTATTTGCATATATGCAATTGGAAGAGATTCTGTATAAAAATTTCCTGCCAGCAGTAGTAGAGGCATTATACACTGTTATACCTGATTATTGCACATCAACAGATGTTCAAAATTAACTGAAGTTTGCCCTTAGCTGCAGTTAGTCGAACACCTTTCTTTGCCTGAAAAAGTACTGAAATATAGTTCTTCCTCCTTCTAGACCCCCACCAACCCACACCACCTCAGAGTACAAATTCAGTGGGTCAGAACAGCAGGA